>NW_025953342.1:311970-422452 GCF_018812025.1 Megalobrama amblycephala
ACTAGAATGTACATTTCCTGAAGAAAATGTGAATGGTGCTTGCAGTGGCAAAATTCACCACTCGGTTGCTAGGCGGTTGCTAAGGTACTTGGGGTGGTTGCTAGTGTGTTCTGGGTGGTTGCTAGGCGGTTGCTATGGTAACCAGGGTGGTTGCTAGGGTGTTGCTAGGCAGTTGCTAAGGTACTTGGGGTGGTTGCTAAGGTGTTGCTAGGTGGTTGCTAGGGTGTTCTAGGTGGTTGCTATGGTAACCATGGTGGTTGCTAGGGTGTTGCTAGGCAGTTGCTAAGGTACTTGGAGTGGTTGCTAAGGTGTTGCTGGGCGGTTGCTAGGGTGTTCTGGGTGGTTGCTAGGCGGTTGCTATGGTAACCTGGGTGGTTGCTAGGGTGTTGCTAGGCAGTTGCTAAGGTACCTGGGGTGGTCACTACGGTGTTGCTAGGCGGTTGCTAGGGTGTTCTGGGTGGTTGCTAGGCGGTTGCTATGGTAACCCAAGTGGTTGCTAGGGTGTTGCTAGGTAGTTGCTAAGGTACTTGGGGTGGTTGCTAAGGTGTTGCTAGGCGGTTGCTAGGCGGTTGCTAGGGTGTTCTGGGTGGTTGCTAGGCTGTTGCTAGGCGGTTGCTATGGTAACCTGGGTGGTTGCTAGGGTGTTGCTAGGCAGTTGCTAAGGTACTTTGGGTGGTTGCTAAGGTGTTGCTAGGCGGTTGCTAGGGTGTTCTGGGTGGTTGCTAGGCGGTTGCTATGGTAACCTGGGTGGTTGCGGTTGCAGTTGTTAGGTACCTGGAGTGGTCACTATGGTGTTGCTAGGCGGTTGCTAGGGGTTCTGGGCAGTTGCTATGGTAACCTGGGTGGTTGCTATGGTGTTACTAGGTGGTTGGTAGTTGTCACAGATACTTACTATGGAGTTTCTATAGAGTTCTTAGCATGTTCTCAGCCCACTTTAGCACTTAGCTAATCACTATTAGCATGTAGCTATTCACTGCTAGCATGTGTAGCATGTTGCAAGTACAGTTTGCTAGCATGAGTCAAAAAAGCCAACCCCATGTCTGTACGATGTTCTGATGCAGAGATATAGGCCTTGCTAAATGGTTGCTAGGGTACTCTGTTTGGTTGCTAGGGAGTGGCTTGGCAGCTGCCAATGATGAC
This sequence comes from Megalobrama amblycephala, assembly GCF_018812025.1. Classification (NCBI taxonomy): domain Eukaryota; kingdom Metazoa; phylum Chordata; class Actinopteri; order Cypriniformes; family Xenocyprididae; genus Megalobrama; species Megalobrama amblycephala. The sequence continues at coordinate 313,111 of NW_025953342.1, forward strand.
ACTCCAAAGGCTACTTGCCAATATAAGCCAACCCCCATGTCAGAGATATGGATCTACGATGTTCTGTGGCCTGCAGATACTCCAAAGGCTGCTTGATAAACCAACCCCCATAGGTCTTGCAAAATCTTGCTAAACGGTTGCTAGGGTACTCTTTTTGGTTGCTACGGAGTGGCTTGGCAGCTGCCAATGATGATACACCAAAGGCTGCTTGCCAGTATGAATGATATAAACCAACCCCCATGCCTGTATGATATTCAGATTTGAAGATATCCCTCTATGCTTTGGGTTGCTAGGGTGCTCTAAATGGTTGCTAGGGCGTGGCTATGAAGTGTTGAAGGTGATTCGTGATTGGCCGTTTGCTGCCCCGAGTCAAATGAGCCCACCCTCATGTTTCTATGACACTTCTATCCAAAAATATTAATTTGATCTTTTTCAATGGAAGTCTATGGAGCTTGTTACTAAGGTGCTCTATATGGTTGCTAGGGCGTGGCTTGATAGCTTCACAATGATCCTGAGAGACTGATTGGTTGCCTGAGTAAAATAAGCCCACCCCCTTGTCTCTATGACATTGTGATCCAGAGTTATGTTCAATACAAAATCCCTATGTAATTTCCCATAGTAGGAAAAACACAGTACTTCCTGGTTCATGGGCACGGCTTCACCATAGTATGTCTATGGGGAAATTTGGGCAGCTCTAGCGCCCCAGGGGTACAACTTACACCCCATTTTGAGGTATGGTCTGAGAGAGCCTATCAGCCTCTACAAATGTGGTAACTCACATGTTTCTACGAAATCCTCGTTAGGAGCTATGACTCGTCAAAGTTCGTCGCAATGTTAAGTCTATGGGATTTTTCGCCCGGTTTTTCGCCCGCCAGACGAACATCGTACACCCGATCGCTTATAAAAGTCATAGCACACCATTCCCGAATAATCCGCACAATTTGACACCTAATTCGTGGGTCTGTGACAAAAGCTGCGGGAGGAGTAGCGTGCCAAAATTTTGTGTGGAATAATAATAATAATAATAATAAGTATGCGGAAGAATAAGAATGGAGCTTTGCCTTTGGCAAGCACCATTAATAAGTATGCAGAAGATTAAGAATGGAGCTTTGCCTTTGGCAAGCACCATTAATAAGTATGCAGAAGATTAAGAATGGAGCTTTGCCTTTGGCAAGCACCATTAATAATAAGTTTAAATAGGATTACAGTAAGTTGGCTTTTTCAAGCCAACTTAATAAGTTTAAATAGGATTACAATAAGTTGGCTTTTTCAAGCCAACTTAATAAGCTTAAGACGTAGATCAGTAAGTTGGCTTTTTCAAAGCCAACTTAATAATAAGTTTAAATAGGATTACAGTAAGTTTGCTTTTTCAAGCCAACTTAATAATAAGTTTAAATAGGATTACAGTAAGTTGGCTTTTTCAAGCCAACTTAATAACTAGATAAAAAAGTTTGAGGACAAACTTTAAGTTGGCTTGAAAAAGCCGGTCCAGAAAGTTTGAAGTAGTTTTAAAAGTGTGAAGTTTGAGAGTTTTCAGTTTAAAAGTTTAAGTTTTAGTTTAGTAGTTTTGATAGATATATAGATAGATAGATAGATAGAGTCAGGGTACTCAAGGCGGTTGCTAGTGTACTTGGGGTCGTTGCTAAGATGTTGCTATGTGGTTGCTAGGGTAGTCGGGGTGGTTGCTAGGGTGTTGCTATGCGGTTGCTAAGGTATTCTGGGTGGTTGCCAGGGTGTTGCTCTGCGGTTGCTAGGGTACCCGGGGTGGTTGCTAAGGTGTTGCTATGCGGTTGCTAAGGTATTCTGGGTGGTTGCTAGGGTGTTGCTATGTGGTTGCTAGGGTACTCAGGGTGGTTGTTAAGGTGTTGCTATGCGGTTTCTAGGGTACTCAGGGTGGTTGCTATGGTGTTGCTATGTGGTTGCTAAGGTACTTGGGGTGGTTGCTAGGGTGTTGCTATGCGGTTTCTAGGGTATCCAGGTTGGTTGCTAAGATGTTGCTATGCGGTTGCTAGGGTATCCAGGGTGGTTGCTAAGATGTTGCTATGCGGTTGCTAGGGTAAACGGAGTGGTTGCTAAGGTGTTGCTATGCGGTTGCCAGGGTATCCAGGGTGGTTGCTAAGATGTTGCTATGCGGTTGCTAGGGTACTCGGGGTGGTTGTTAAGATGTTGCTATGCGGTTGCTAGGGTTTTCTGGATGGTTGCTAAGGTGTTGCTCTGCGGTTGCTAGGGTACCCGGGGTGGTTGCTAAGGTGTTGCTATGCGGTTGCTAGGGTACCCAAGGTGGTTGCTAAGGTATTCTGGGTGGTTGCTAGGGTGTTGCTATGTGGTTGCTAGGGTACTTGGGGTGGTTGCTAGGGTGTTGCTATGCGGTTGCTAGGGTACCCGGGGTGGTTGCTAAGGTGTTGCTATGCGGTTGCTAGGGTGTTGCTATGCGGTTTCTAGGGTACTCGGGGTGGTTGCTATGGTGTTGATATGTGGTTGCTAGGGTACTTAGGGTGGTTGCTAGGGTGTTGCTATGCGGTTTCTAGGGTACTCTGGGTGGTTGCTAGGCAGTTGCTATGGTAACCTGGGTGGTTGCTAAGGTGTTGCTAGGCAGTTGCTAGGGTGTTCTGGGTGGTTGCTAGGCGGCTGCTATGGTAACCTGGTTGGCTGCTATGATGTTGCTAAGTGGTTAGTAGTCGTTACAGATGGTTACTATCAAGTTTTTATAGAGTTGTTAGCATATTCTTAGCCCAGTTCAGCACTTAGCTAATCACTATTAGCATGTAGCTATTCACTGATAGCATGTGTACCATGTTGGAAGTCCAGATTGCTAGCATGAGTCAAAAGAGCCAACCGCCATCTCTCTACGATGTTCTGATGCAGAGATATAGATTTTGCAAAACGGTTGCTAGGGTACTCTATTTGGTTGCTAGGGAGTGGCTTTGCAGCTACCAATGATGATACTCCAAAGGCTGCTTGACAATATAAACCAACCCCCATGTCTGTACGATGTTCTGATGCAGAGATATAGAATTTGCAAAACGGTTGCTAGGGTACTCTATTTGTTTGCTAGGGAGTGGCTTGGGAGCTACCAGTGATGATACTCCAAAGGCTGCTTGACAATATAAACCAACCCCCATGCCTCTATGATATTCAGATTTGAAGCTATCCCTCTATGCTTCGGGTTGCTAGGGTATTGCTATGAGGTTGCTAGGATATTCTAGATAGATAGATAGATAGATAGATAGATAGACAGATAGATAGATTTAGTTTGACAGATAGATAGATAGATTTAGTTTGACAGATAGATAGATAGATAGATAGATAGATAGATAGATAGATAGATAGATAGATAGATGAGTTTATGAGGATAGATAGATAGATAGATAGATAGATAGATAGATTTAGTTTGACTGATAGATAGATAGATAGATAAGATTTTATGAGGATAGATAGATAGATAGATAGATAGATAGATAGATAGATAGATAGATAGATAGATAGATTTAGTTTGACTGATAGATAGATTTAGTTTGACAGATAGATAGATAGATAGATAGATAGATAGATAGATAGATAGATTTAGTTTGACTGACAGATAGATAGATAGATAAGATTTTATGAGGATAGATAGATAGATAGATAGATAGATAGATAGATAGATAGACAGACAGACAGATGAGTTTGAATGAGTTTGAATGGCTCAGTAATAGTACGTAGAATGGAAGCTTCATTGAGTTTAATGGGCTTCAGTGTGTTTAGATTTGAATTTTTGACAGTTGGAGTTTGATGGAATGTTCAGATTTTCAATGGGAGTCAATGGGAGTTGTTTCCAGTTTTAATCAGCATTTTTAGGAAAACCGTAAGTCGGATCAGTCTGAAAAGATAAAGCACACTAAGTCAGAACAGTCTGAAGGTGTAGTCCGAGTTTGGTGGTTGTAGCTTGAACAGTCTAGGAGTGGCATTTAGAAATTTAGTCTAAAAGAATAATAATAAGCTAAGACGTAGATCAATAAGTTGGCTTTTTCAAGCCAACTTAATAAGTATGCGGGAGAATAAGAATGGAGCTTTGCCTTTGGCAAGCACCATTAATAAGTATGCAGCAGAATAAGAATGGAGCTTTGCCTTTGGCAAGCACCATTAAATAGGATTACAGTAAGTTGGCTTTTTTCAAGCCAACTTAACTAGATTAAAAAGTTTGAAGACAAACTTTAAGTTGGCTTGAAAAAGCCTAGCTAGAAAGTTTGAAGTAGTTTTAAAAGTTTGAAGTTTGAAAGTATGAAGTTTGAAAGTTTTAGCTTAGTAGTTTAGATAGATAGATAGATAGATAGATAGATAGATAGATAGATAGATAGATAGATAGATAGATAGATCGATCGATCGTTGGGTCGTTGCCAGGGTGTTGCTATGCGGTTGCTAGGGAACTCGGGGTGGTTGCTATGCAGTTGCTAGGGTACTCGGGGTGGTTTCCAGGGTGTTGCTATGTGGTTGCTAGGGTATTCTGAGTGGTTGCTAAGGTGTTGCTATGCAGTTGCTAAGTTGTTTTGGGTGGTTGCTATGAGATAGATAGATAGATAGATAGATAGATAGATAGATAGATAGATAGATAGGTTTATGAGTTTCAATCGATTAGAAATAGTACATAGAATGGCACTTGAGTCTAATTGAGTTTGAGTCTAATGGGCTTCCGTTGTTTAAATTTGAATTTTGACAGTTGGAATTTGAAAGTCTTGGCTCATTTGAACATTCCGTCAATGAAAGTCAATGGGATTTTTCCGAGATTTAATAGTCATTTTTAGGAAAACCGTAAGTCAGATCACTTAGAAAAGATATAGCACACTAAGTCAGAACAGTTTGAAGGTCTGACCCGAGTTTGGAGTATGTAGTGTTAAAGCTCTAGGAGGAGTTAAAGTTGGAAATTTTATTCTCAGAAGAAAATAGCATAACAGTAAGTTGGCTTTTTCAAGCCAACTTAATAATAAGTTTAAAGAGGATTACAGTAAGTTGGCTTTTTTCAAGCCAACTTAATAATAATAAGTTTAAATAGGATTACAGTAAGTTGGCTTTTTTCAAGCCAACTTAATAATAATAAGTTTAAATAGGATTACAGTAAGTTGGCTTTTTCAAGCCAACTTAATAAGCATTTCAGTAAGTTGGCTTTTTCAAGCCAACTTAATAATACATAGCCTACTGAGTTGTTTGATGCAAGTATAGACCTTTTACGCACTTCCGCATTTTTCGAACGGAAATACGTCAATGAAGTGTAGTAGAACTTCCTGTTATCATAGCGGCAGATACGAAAAATGGCAGAGTCGAAGAGTCGCAGTTTCTGTTGTGTTCCAGACTGTTCGTCTTCCAACCAAAAACAGCCCTACCTTTCATTTCATTCTTTTCCAGTGGATACAAACCTGAAACCCAAATGGATACAGGCGATCCGAAGAGAGGAAGGGCATAGTTTTAATGTAAAAACAGGTAGCACCTATGTCTGCAGCCGGCACTTCGCTCCGAATGATTACAGTGGTGGCTGTGTCGTTCGTCGCCTGAAGAGTGGTGTTGTCCCGAGCCTATTCCCATGGAACAACTTTACTGCTCCTTTGAGAAGGGAGTCAGTATATGACAGAACCTTCAAACGTCAGTCTGTACAGCTATGCTGTGAAGATAGCGACATGGTGGCTAAGGCAGTAAGGATGGATCACGACTACGTGACACACCCACCTGCAGGTAAGATTGTTCATAATGTGTTTAGTTAACGCTAGTCAACTAACGTTATGTTTACCGTTATTGGATAAATGCACTTCTACCTGAACAAATTAATGTTTATAATATAAGCTGTTCACGAAATTCAACTAACGTTAGCCTACATCTGTAACAGTCTCATGCTGTCTAGCTGTAAGGGGCCAGATGGGATAGGGGAGAGCGGGGCACAACCACGCTTTTTGTTTCTCCATTTTTGTAAACCTACTTTGGGTTTAGAGTATTTATTTTTTCCCCAAATTAATTTTATAGCACAACCATATAACAGTTTAAAATGTAATCTGATCTAATCAAAAAAATATACAAGAAATCTTAAAATATTTTCTCAATAAAATACAATTATTAAGTGTTCATATAAAATAATGTAATTTAAAAAAAAAAAAATAATGAAACAATTTATTGATGTGGCAGCTAGTAAATACACTAAGTTTCATCATACTAGCATGTGTGGAAGTATTTAAAACAAGTGTTACAACTGGCCCTGTGTTAGGTTGTGCCCCGCCCTCCCCTATTTTAATTACATGTATTTAATTACTTTTGAGTATTTTGTCATTTGTATTTTCCTTAACAAAAATAAATGAAATGTAATTTGTAATTAAATACTTAAAATACTTTTTAAAACATGATTACTGTGTTGTGTTGAAAGGTAGCATAAATATGTTAAGACTGGTTTTTAATTTCTTTATCTTTACAGGTGCTCTGGATGAGGCTTTGGATTACATCCATGACTTAGAAGCCAAGTTGCAAAACACTGGTCTACCACCCCCTACTCTCTTCAGCCGATACTGTTCGTCGGATGACCAAATACGTTTCTACACCAAATTTCCATCCGAGAGTGTTTTTACTATTTTTTGGGAGTCGATTGCACCATCTGCACTTAGACTGGTGTACTGGATCAAAGCACAGAGGGCAGGTGAGGAAGGCTGCGAAGATCCCAGCCCACCACGCATCATGCCATTAATAGATGAGTTCTTGATGTACTCCATGCGGGTTGCTGTTGGCATGAAGGAGCAGCTCATTGCTGACATGTTTAATGTGAGCATTGCCAGGGTTAGCAGGGTTACCATCACCTGGGCCAATTATCTTTTTATGATGCTGAGCTCACTTCCCATCTGGATAAGCAGGGAAAAGGTTAAGTCCACTATGCCCCTTAAATTCCAGAGGTACTGTCCCAATGTCAGAGTGATACTGGACTGCACAGAAATTGCCCTGGAGACAGCCTCATCCCTGACCTTACAGTCAGAAACATTTTCAAGTTACAAAAACAGGACGACATTGAAAGGGCTAATTGGAGTTGCTCCCAATGGTTTGGTGACATTCATCTCACCCCTGTACACTGGGTGCATCTCAGATAAGGAGATCACCAGGATCAGTGGAGTCCTTCCCTTGCTGGAGCCAGGAGACGATGTCATGGCGGACAAAGGGTTCCTCATTCAAGACCTCCTTGCTGACGTTGAATCTAAGCTCATCATTCCACCTTTTAAGCGTTCAGCTCAATTCAGCAAGGAGGAAACGGAACAAACCCAAGCCATTGCCCGCCTCAGAATTATAGTAGAAAGAGTGATCGGTAGGATAAAGTCCTTTCACATCTGGGACTCTCCCGTGCCGCTCACACTGATTGGCAGTGTGAATCAGATCTGGCTTAACTGCTGTGTTTTGGCAAATTATCAAGGACCTTTTTGTTTTGAAGAGTGAATTAATGTTTGGTATGTAAATAATGTATAATGTGTAAATAGTATGTAAATAATTTAGTGTTCCCACATATTCTTAAAAATCAAATTAAATAATTGTTATATTCTTAATATTTTTCTGTTGAAATGTGACTTTGATTTCACTAAAAAATTCGATGAACAAATAACAACAATTTTGGTCAAAATTGTGCATCATTTAATTTTTTGGTATGCGTAACATCAACTGATTAATAACAACTCAAATAACATCAAACATTTACAATAAAAAATAACATTACAGATTATCAACAGTAAGACAGAAGGCTAAACTGATTGGTAAAGACAAGATTAGTGTAATTCAAGGTATGCATTCATGTATGTGCCATAATAATATATATCCAATTTCTCTTTCATTTCCGCTATGAATGAGTCATCACGCCAAATTCTTTCCACAGTTAAAGTTGATAGGGTATCGGTAACAAAGTCACACCATGTCAGTCCTGTGATTGCCAGTTGGCCCTGAACCTGCCAGTAGTACTTATGTGAACGCCTCAGACTGGTGTGGCCTTCCTGCACCTTGAGGTGAGCAACCTGAGATGGATCAGTTTTTGTGCTGCTCTTCACCTCAACCAGGCCAAAAGGCGACTCTGAGGTCATACACCCGACCGTCTGGACTGGCCCCGAATGTGGTGGTCAGGGTGAATGACGAACCCGGCTGGTAACACATTAACGCAACAGTTCGTCTGCCAGCACTTCAGGCTCCACTAGTAGACCACGCTTCATTGAGCTGTTTGCTTTGTGGAGCCTCGATCATCTGAATAGCTGCAGACTCCAGCTCTGCACGACACGCCCTACTACAACAAATCCCAAAAACGACGAGCCTTGGTTGCCGTAGCTGTGTCCCCGGCATTTGGATTGGTAGTTTCTTTTGCTACACATTAACTCGCAACAGTGCAAGGTCAGCATAGTTTGCCAGCACTTCAGGCGGTCAGTAGGGTTGGTTATCACTAGTAGACCACGCTTCATTGCAGCTGTTTGCTTTGTGGAGCCTCTGATCATCTGTTTTCAACTACAATATAAATATCAAATAGCTTGAATATAAATATTATAAATTATGAATATATTGAAAACACATTTACACAGACTCCAGCTCTGCACGACACGCCCTACTACATCTGTGTTTACAAGCACTTCCTCCCAAAAACGACTGATAGTTTTAGCATAGTAGATCCTCGGGTTTTGTCAGCTATTAAAATTATTTGTATAATTCTGGAGTGCCATGATTGCCAGAATGGATAAGTAACAGCTGCATGGGTGTATTGTTTGCAAATTCTGACTGAACGGATATAGCGGAAAATAAAGGTAATTTGTGTTTGATATTTTATCTACATTTATTAGTTTTAGAATTTTGTTTTTTGAATGAATTCGAGCGAGCAAGGGAGGAGCGCGCGCGTGCAAGCTGCTGAATATATGTGTGTGCGCAATTTCTTTCATGTTGACAAAGTTCCCACATTAATATTGAGCTCGAATTTTTTTGCGAGTGCATACTGCACGTCTGCTTCATAATACAACATTGAAGCTATAGTTTAGGACACGTGCCGCCCTGCGTTTGATGGCTTGAATTACAATAGGAACGGATTCGTGTTTAAGAGGTCGACAGAGATGGATAGATCGGATTTAAAACCACATTGGAAGTGGCTCAGATCGGATACGAAAAAAATCGGATCTCGTGTGGATTGCCAGGCGTCGGAGCCAGAGGAAGAGGAGCGGAACGGTCGGCGCAGCGCATCAAAGAGATTTATTTATTTCTACTCCTGAACTCGGAGGTGCTTTATCATGTTCGACGTGCACCCTCCTATGCACGAAACAATCTTGCCGCAAATGTTGCATTTTGCCGAGATTTCGTTCTATTTAGAAAATTGAAGCCACACTTTGGACCGCCGACGCAGCTATCCATGGACTCGCTGTTATGCCAACACTTTCGGTGGACGCTTCTTCTGGAGTTTCTTTTTATCTCAGGACAGTGCGGTGACACTTCAAGAGACTGGGAATCGCATTAACTAGGCAAGGTCGGGACGAAATTGCAACCTGGGAAAAGTGTGCTGCATCACAGGTTGGATTCGGGGAAATTCTGGCAAAGCTATGTCCCGGTTCCAAGGACTTCAATACTCGATACCCAAGCCTAGTGGACAGTGATAGGACATGGGGGATCCACGAGGGACAGACCCAAATTTAGATGGCGTCAGCTCCATCTCAGAAACCCCATCCAATACAACAGCCATGAGAGGTTGGGGCTGCATCTGGCTTAATTTGCTTCCAGATGCCATCATATATGGATCTGGCAGTGGTCCTAGACAAGAGAAACACAAGATTATTGGTCACACAAAAGAAAAGTTAGACATGAGTGCATAACTACATTTAAATTTTATTCATTATATCTGCGGTAACCATAATTTGGTTAGTCATACCATTAAAAAAAAAAACTTAACTTGCTCTCACAAAGCAACAAAAAGTTAAATTAATCACCTGTATAGGCCTTGTACAGTGTGGACCTCAGACCGTCCTTGCCAACTGTTTTGGGCTTTTGCACCACCAGCTCACTAACCGGTTCAGGATGGATTCCCTTAAAAGTAAAAGACAAAAAGCAATTACAGTCTGTAGTCACTACTGGGGGTGTTTTTATAATAATTTACAGTTGTTATAGATACACATCGGTTCTTAAATCATAATGACATGTTTATCACAAACCCACCTGTGTTCTTGGTCTGTGCCATCTTTGCAAGCCACTTGTGCAGGCCAGGGGGGGTGGAACAGCCTGCAGACCCAGCTGTGAATAATGTGCGGTCTGGTACAGGATGGCAACTATGTGATTGCAGAATCCTTTACCAGCCGCACAACTGCAGGAGAAAGCTTTCAGGTTGGCACTTTCTGCATCCAGTGATATCTAGACACAATAGATTAAATAGGTTACAATTAAGTCATACTTATGTTGCTACATCAATGTTCATAATAACATGAAACTATAACTTTCAGTAGGGTGACCAGATTTGAGTTGGTAAAAAAGAGGAGTGAAGTGAGTTTGTGAGATATTTCATCGAGAGTAATGGGTGTGCAGAGCTGCGTACATAATGCAAATATGATTACATTTCATGTATGTTCAATGTTATTTTATTATATAGGTATCAAAAAAGCGGACATGTCCGGGAAAAAGAGGACGTCTGGTCACCCTACTTTCAGTAAAATAATAGTAAGTGAAGAAAGTGCCGCAACCGCAGCAAGAAGAGTGAACACGAAAGAACGGGTAACTTTTGCCAACTGGCATTCTGTCTATATTCAAACCTCCAGTTTGTGAGGCTCCTCGCTCTTTCTCATTGACCTGAAGCATCTACCTCTCACTACTACCTGTCCCTGGAGTATATTTGATACTATAACCGCATGCAACAAGAAAACATTACGTGATATCTCACAGAGAAATACACAACTTTACAAGACAATGTCAGTAACATTTCACATTTACCTAGTACAGCTTCACCAAATTACTGGTTGTTATGTTAATCTCATGCCTTCTCACTTAAACATACACACAACATATTCAGTGTTATACCTTATATTACAAATTCACAACACCTAAGATTTACAGTTAACCCTCTATGGCATGACTTTTTATTTTGGGGGGGGAAAAATATGTTACCCCATTTTTTGGGAGCTTGGGGGTCCCTGATAATATATCCATCATAAAATGTGTCCCCCCCCCCACCCCTGAACAAAATATTGGTTCGTTGCCTCAGGGCAACAATGTGCTACGAGGGTACTAAAACAGCAAGGTTTTCTATATAAGTGGAATAAGGAAAACATGTAATATATTCATTAGAACATGTTTTATTTTGACAAACATCAATAACAAATGGTTCCAACCAATAAAAAAAAAAAACAATGAACAATCAAATAAACAAACTAATACTAATTACAACACCAAATGTTTCTGACATTTCATATAAACATATTGTAACACTTATATATTAACCAACATCCGAATGACTATGTGTGTATGTGTGTGTGAATGTGTGTTTGTGTGGTTTTTTTGGATATTGTTTGAATCAGAGCTTCTCTTTTTGACAAAGCATACTCTGATTTCCTATTCTGTGTGAAACCTCAGAAAGCAGTTGCTGGTGGATGTAAAACAGAGGTGAACGTCACATTTCCGGCACTTGGCTTTTGGTGTACCTGTGCACCCTGGTACCTTGCATCTCCCCTTCTTTTCAGCCATAATCATCCAGTGGGCTGTGGCATCCAGGCGCACATCAGAGAGTGGAATTGGAGCAGCGGGTCCTTTTCTCCTCTTTTCCTCATACTCACCAGCAATTGTGGAACAGGGGCGACCTTTCTTGCGCTCCAGGCTCTTTCCACTTTTGCATAGGGCTTCAGCAATGTAGGATTTGAAGGTATACAACTTCATATGTACATTCTTTCTCATGCCAGTACCTTCACAATCTCTTCGGTAGAGCAGCCATGTGGTCACGATGATCATATCCAGAAGGTGGAACACCAGCCGGTGGTACCACTTCTTTGATCTGATTTTGATCCTATACAGTGCAAGCAGTGAGTCAAGAAGATCCACCCCACCCATATTCTTGTTGTATTCTTTCACCACAGCAGGGCAGGGGACTTTGGTGATCATCTTTTGCTTGCAATCCCACCTGTCAACCTCGGTGACTGGGTGGGCTCCAGTGTAATCACTGAGAAGGGTCACTGAGCGATTATCGTACCACTTTACAGCATACAAGGTGGTTTCTCTCACCATGGCCATCTTCTGTTCAAAAGATCCACGTCCTGCTCTTTTCAGCTCAGCATCGCACATCAAGTTGACACCTGGTAGTCTGTTGCCACGAACAGTACCAGTGCAGTGAATTCCCTGCTGAGCCAGTGTAAGCACAAGAGGGACACTCGTAAACCAGTTGTCGAAAAAAACCTTGTAGTTCTTATGCTTGGGTATAGGCTGGGCCAGGCGGAGGACAACGTTGCCACTTGCTCCCACATCTGCTAGCTCAGGGGGTTGTACAACTCTCCCTGTGTAGATTTCCAAGTTGTACGGGACACCATCAGAGCCAGCCAAGACCAGAATCTTGTAGCCCCATTTCTTTGGTTTTGATGGCAGATATTGCTTCAGTCTGTTTCTTCCCTTGAATGGGACCATCTGCTCATCAACAGCCAGCTTTTCACTCATTGGGATTGATGTCAGTTTTGAGGTTAGATGAGTAACCAGTGGTCGGATCTTGTGGAGTGGATCATTATTATCCTCCTGTCTCTCTTCATTGTTATTGAAGTGCAGGTGTTTTTTGATGGCCTCCCATCTATTCAGTGTCATGGTGTCAGCTACTTGGGATACTCTGCAGGCTTTGTTCCAAAACATGCGGGTGCCTGGTAAACCAAACAATGACATGTACACCACAATCCCCAGGAACTACTCCAATTCTTTTATGGTGAGGTTAAGCGGCTTGTTTGCATCACATTGTATCGCATACAGATTTGACTGCTCTACAATAACTTCCAGAATGTCTTCAGAGAAAAACTGCTTGAAGTACTGGAGGGGGGACATGATATCATCAGATTTTGGAAGCAGGTCCTGCCATTCTGGGCAAGCATTGAAGTGTGCATTGTGAGGTGTTCTCCATCGGGGTAGGCGTGGAACATCAACCTCTTCTACATCATCTTCATCTTCATCCTCAGACTCTGTGTCATTGTCAAGAGACAGGCATTCTCCTAAAAAAGACAGCAGGAAGCATGTTTGTCATATACCCTTCATCATACAATGACATGCATGCAAACAAACACACACACGTACGCACACACACACACACATGATACTTTGCTGACTGACCCCTAACTGACTCCTGACCTCCAAACTGTCTCTCAAACCTGATTCAGGGATCCAGTCTTCATGACTCTCCTCAACCTCACTGTCCTCATTTTCACTCTCCTCAAGCTCACTGTCCTCACTGTCAGAAGGAATGACCCTAACTGCTCGATCATGTTCCTTCCGCCCGTAAAATTGTCTTGTGTCCATTTCCTGTAAGTATCAGTAGATAGTAAAAACATTGATCATGAAAAATGCATATCTTAATGCTGACTGTTCAATGTAATTTGTACACATTATGTGTACTGTTAATAAAGAAGAGAGATAAAGTTTGCCAGAAAACATTACTCATTTAGCCAGATTATGAGATGATAGGCACCATCATCTCTGTGGCAACATAATAATAATAATAATAATAATAATAATAATAATAATAATAATAACATAAATTGCACATATATGATGCATTCACAGAGCTTCCCAGGAGGACTTGAATGCACCATGTGGTCCTAATTTTGCATCCGATCACATCTCCCCAATTTAGCATATTGCCCGAAAAAAAAGTGGTCTAACTGCACAGTGTTGCCCTGAGGCAACAAACAAAAAAACACAGTTTTAGTATATAAATAAAATCAAAATGTGTCTTTAAACAATCAAACATACTTCTTTACATACTGATGCACATACATATATTTTTTTTATATAAAGTTATTTAATTTTAAACATGTTAAAAAGTGAAATTGAACTTACCAATTGGTGGCACTGTGTCCCATGCGACTTTGCTTCCGGAAAGGACTGCCCCACCCCCAAACAAAAGGCTACAACCACTTTAGTCCCTTATTTGATTGGACAGACATGTCAGGTGATATTATACATTTTTTTTTTAATTAAAAAAAATTAAAGGGGCAGTGTGAGGTCCAAAAAGGTAGTTTGTTGCCTGAGGGCAACACCATGCCATAGAGGGTTAACGTAAACAAAGTTATAACCGGTGATACGGCTATGGCTAAAGCTTACCTTGGTAATTGTGGATAAACTCTTCGTGGAAGAATTTATATCCCTTGTCCAATTTGTTCCCTTTAGTAGACGAATGCATCTCCACACTCTTCACCACATCGGCGCTGGTGAACTTCGGAAGACAACTCAGGCTCGTCGAAAACACTCTAGCTGCCATTTCTCCGCCAACAAAGCTCACACCGGAACTGGGTTTACGCTTCGTTGACGTGTTTCCGGTTTTTGCGTAAATGGTCTATTGTGCTGTTATTGTAGCCTATATGACAGAACATATGATGATGTAATATAAGGGTGACCACCATCAAACAAACCAAATGTGGGACGATTACTAAGTTTGTGTGGGACAATGTGGGACATGTTACCAACAATAAAACACAACCTGAAGCTGTTATATAATGTCTATCTAACTTAATAAAAACATTTGTATTATGTCTTTCAGCTGATAAAAATACTTTGTTCTTTAGTCACTTCCACAAAACACCATTACATCACAATGTAACATAACATGTCTTTATTTTACATGTCATTTAAATTAAACATCACTGACCCTAAAGACAGCAGGCATCATGCAGATAACTATTTTTGAATTAGGTGACCAGATTTCTGAAATGGAAACTGGGGACATTTCCTATTTGAGTGGTCAAAATATCACCAAAATCTCATTTGTTATTATCTATTTAAAAAACAGGGACAATACATTTTTGAATGTTTTTGTTTTTAATTGTTGTGGGTTCCTTATAGGCTATTATTACATTAATATTTATGATTTAGTTTTATTATTAGGATTTTTGCTCTGGTTTTACAATTCACCAAAAAACAAAAACAAAAAACAACAAAAAAAAAACTTTTACAAGATAACATTAGTGTGACTTTACAAAAGCGCATTACATTACAAAAATAAAACATAAATAGGCCTTAAGAAGATAAATATTTAAAAGCATTTAACAAATATTTTTTTAACATTATTGAATTTAATATTTTAATGTTCACAAGCTGTTTTGTATACAGAAATTACAACTGTTTTAATTTTTAACTATTGCATTTTAGACTCATTTTAAGCACAAAGTAGCATACGTGAATTATTTTATTTTATTTTTAATTTCTGAGAGTGTACCTTCACCACAACGTGTGTATTACCGTGACTGCGGAACTTTTGTGGACGTTTAAAATTGTGCAAAACAATCTCGCACCCTGCTGAGGCCATGTTATAAAACATACAAACAGTATGAATAGTTAGTATGTTACTACCTTGAAAGCGATAACGATGTTTATTTTGATATTTGAAGATAATGGCGCTTATTTGATCAGGTCCAGATCCTGATTACGTGCCTCATGAAGTAGCTGCGCGGGCGCGCGCGACCAAGTGTAGCTGCACAGCCCCCTCTGTTGGAGAACATGAACACTACACAATTTCTCCAGCAGGCTGCTCTATGCTCGTCGGTCTTTTTGCAATGCGGGTTGTTTTGAACGAGCTGTAAAACGGGGACATTTTCGTCGACAGCTCCAGTCGGGAATAGAACACCAAAAACCGGTCTGGTCACCCTATTTTTGAAACAGTTCTGACCAAGTCCAACTCTTCTCCACATTTGGATTGACAGCCGTCACAACCTACTAGTGACGTGTTTACTCCTTTCTTTTCAACCATTGGATAGGATTTTAAAAACGGCTGTTACTTCTGTCGAAGCGCTGTTAAATATAGACTAGGTGAAAAACTACGCAGCAAAAAGAATAAATTGAATGCTTTCTTAAAGGCAAAAGAACGCATGCACGTTTTCTTAATATTATAATTAAAAACCAACAGACTGATGAAAATGCGGGACATTTTCTCAATATGCGACGTGCGGGACAAGGAGTCAAAATGCTGTGCGGTACAACGCAAAGCGGGACAGGTGGTCACCCTAGTGGGCAGTGTAGTTGTAACCATCTCTTAGCTCTGTATCAGAGAAAAATTTGGTCTTATTTGCTCTTTGAATATTGAGAGAGTGCGATTATGGTTGCACTTATTGTAAAGTGTTACCATAAAAATGAATAACAGTTTTCTCTTAATCTTATTAAGCACAAACAGTAAGGTTTCATTTGTTAACATTAGTTTATGCACTGTGAACTATCATGAACTAACAATGAATGACTATTTTTATTAACTAACATTAACAAAGATTAATAAATACTGTGGCAAATATGTTGCTCATTGATAGTTGATGTTGGTTAATACATTAATTTTTAATAAATTAGACCTTATTGTAAAGTGTTACCATTTTTATTTATACTGTTTTATTTCTATGATATGTTTGTGGAAAGTAGTTCAGTTAGGAGGTCAGAAGTTGTAGAAGCTCATAAATCATGTACAGTAAGGTCTGAAGAGACTGAAATCATACAGAAGAGAAGTCAGTCAGTTGAGTTAGTGGCAAAACCTTTTTTTCAGTACTTGTTGTCTTTTACTGCATATGATAATTCAGTCTCAGAAAGTATAACTGAAATGACATTCATTACAAGATGATTAGTAAAAACATTTCAAATACACCTGCAGACTATTTTTTCTAGTCATGTATTTCGCCATCTTGTCTCGTCTCGTGAGATACCCGTCTCGTCACACCCCTAATAGTTTATATAGAATTAAGTTAGCATTAGCAGAGTTGTTTGTTTTGCAGCACTGAGCAGTTATTTTACAAAACTTTATCATAAAAAAACAGTACAAAAGCAAGCCATGCCCCTCCATAAGCCCCGCCCCCAAAATCTCACTCTAAGCTGAACTCAAAAGTTGGCAGCCCTTTTTTACTGTAATATAAAAAACTGCTAAACCTAATGATATTTTAATGAAAATATTGTCTCATACATATGCAAATATTTATTACTGCATGCCAAATCGCACTGGATGGCATTGTTCATTGGTCAAGCATCAACAAATAAAACGGCTTCCGCTCCGAGTCCGAATAGCTGGAAGCCCAGCAGATGCATGTTGTCTGGAATGGCTTCACTCAGCCAGGTTTCAGTGAAGCACTGTAGCAGATTTTGAGAAGTCTTTGTTAGCGCGGGTGAGAAGTTAATCTGTTTTTTTTAGGAAGGGATCATTGATTCGCTACATGACTACTTGGAAGTTTGGAAGCCCCGCTAACAGGGCACACTTCCCTCGTTTCCGTCTGACTGCACATTTGATAAGAAATGCTGCCTCTCCGACTAGAACGTTCAACAAAATGTCTGAAAAATCAAAAACCGGAAAAATGTTTGGTGTGTCTGGTGTGTGTTGCCTTATGTCCAGCAATTCATCTCTGATGAAACCGATAGAAAAGAATGACTAAACAGGATAAACAAAAAGAGCAAAAGAATTGGAGGGCTCCACACTGAGGCAGACATTTGCAGCATCTTAGCTTGCCAAAAGTAAGATTAAACATACATAATTTTCACAAACACACATAGTAAAATAACAATATAAAATATGTAATTTTCTACAGTAATATAAAATTAATGTTTTTAATAGGTTATGACATTTGTTTGTGATTTTATGTTGTATTTATTGTGCATTAGCTACTACTTATATTATGCTGGGACATCTCAATTCTCACAAAGATGCAATCCGTGTCCTTGCATCCTTCTGAGTTTTTTTTTTTTAAGGTAGCCAGGCAAAACCGGTCTCCACAAGAATAAAAGTTGGTTCTTTGCGTTCCTTAAAATGAGAAACAGCCATAGTGAGCATTGATGCTCCCTAGTTTTCAAGGTGCATTGTGGGACTTTTTAGGGAGTGAACAATTCAGCCCACTGGAAGGATTTTGCCATTGAGACAGCCCTTAAAATGGCCAACTGGTTAAGCTTATGCAAAAGCCAATGAAGTTTGTTCTCACGCATCAGACAAGTACAGTTGAACTTCTGTGTTTGCTGATCAATAAAAGACTGTGAATAAAAACCTTATTTCAATCTGTTCATCATAAAGCGATCGAGTCTCTTCAGAAAATTTGGACTAAACCGCTCGATTCGTATGGATTAGTTACATAATCTCTTTATAAACTTTTTGAAGTGACAGAGGTAGTTGCATTGACTAAACATCTTTATTTGTGTTTCAAAGATGAACTCAAGTCTTGCAGGTTTGGAACAACATGAGGGTGAGTAATTGATGACATTCTTTTTTTAATTTTTGGGTGAACTAACCCTTTAAAGATTAAATTCCTCTTAGTCTGGATCTTGGTGGACTAACAGAAACAAATATCCACAAAAATCCAAACATTTTTGCATGTCACACCCATGTGTGTCTTTGTTAATAAAATGTCAGCAGTAGTAAATATACTACACCAAATGACAAAATATTTGATGGATCGTGACCTCTGACCTCTGACATGACCTATGATCTGACCTTATGACCTTATGAATTATGATATTAGCCCTCGGGATATTACCCCTCCCTCCAAGGTTGACCTTTGACATGGGTTGTGAATGTGTCCATTGATTCCCGGGATTTTTGAAATACCTCAGATGTTGACCTGCAGGTCATTAATGATGTGGAACAAATTGATAATTTTTGAACTTTGACCGTGCAAATTGTACATCCTTAGGGATGATTTCCGGGGGTTGAGGGTCACATGTGTTGAGCAGATTTATTGAGCAGATATCTGCATTCTGGCTCATCTCTGCGTATGTGACAAAAATAAGATTTTAATGAAGAAACAGCCAGATCAAAATAACAAAAGAATTAACATGGTACATTTTATAAAATCGAATACACACACACACACACACACACACACACACACGCATTTCAAAAAGTGAAAAACATTCATATCTCCAAAAGATTATAACACGCCGAATAATAAAAAACAAAATTTATTTTTACTAAATTTACTGAAACTGATTATTATTTATATAAAAACTTCAAAGATGTCAGAATGGGTTAACAATTGCTTTTAGCTTGAAATATAAAACACCCAAAATGTGGACATATAAGTAAAGGTATATTCATTTTAACAACGCCATCGCAAAAGGAATTTTATGTGTAGACATGTCCAGACATGTTGGGGTTTCCATGTTTTATGTAGGGTTTACATAGACTTTTTTAGTTTTCTGTATAAACTAAATGTCTGTAATTTGTAAATCAACTGTCCCCATGTACCGTAGTAAACGTTTTCTTCTTTATATTTTCAAAAATATCATTTAGTATAATTTCAAAAGGTGTTTTGCAAATGGGGGGTGCATTTTGGTAGTTAATAAAAAAAATCTAAAAAAAAAAATTGCTTTTAGTTTATACTGAAATCTAAATCTCTCTCTCTCTCTCTCTCTCTCTCTCACACACACACACACACACACACACACACACACACACACACACACACACACACACACACGCACAGACACACAGAGCCTTGCATAAGACTCAAAAGTGAAAAACATTTGTATCCCAAAAAGTTTCTAGCAGACTGAATAATAAAAACACTTACTAAATTTACTGAGACTTAGTTTATAATAAAATAAAATTAAATGAAAATTCAAATAAATTCAAATAAAAATATCTTACAGTTTTCAGTGAGTAGGGTAAAGTGTTCCTTCTTGATGTCCTTAACACTAAATGGTTTTCTCATTGTCTCTCCAAGTGACTTGCAACAATGCATGATAGTGTCAGAGACAGAGGGGGAGAGCACTGGTCAGTGGGGGTAGATGAAACAATATTTTGTTCAAGCTTACTTTTATTTTTAAAGCATAAATGTAAAAGTTTAAATTACATCATTTAAAATGAAACAATTGTTCAAATTAAATCTTTTTAGTTTTTAAATTATATTTTTGAAGTCTTAATAAATCAAACATTTGACATTTTATTATCAGTGTATGTGTAAAAATGTATGGGTCTCACAAGCCATCTCTCACATTGTGTAACATTTTCAATAATTCAATATGAAAATCACCAAGCATTTTCAGAGAGAAACAATGTTTTCATTCAGACCCTGTGATGCCTCGGGTTAGTTCTATAAAAGGAACTTGTCTCTATTTTAAAATTATTCTAAATATAAATAATATCAAATATGTTGCTAAAAAAAAAAATATTTAAACAATTGAAATATAGGCTAAATGAAAATATAAATTAAAAATAAATATATATTTTTTAAAAACTTACATTTTCAGAGAGCTGAAGAAGTATTTCACTTTTTAGTAGTTCACAAGAAGTTAATTTTGCAATGACAAAAAAGTAAAAATAAAACAAAAAGCATTAATAAAATAAAATCATTCATTAAACAGCCCCAGATCCTCCCAGGAACAAACTCCAGTGTGAATGAGAGATGGGAGGGTGGAGTCAGACAGATGAGGCTCTGTCACAGTGTGTGTTAAGACAGCTAACTCATTCCAGAGTGAATGTTTATGTGCTAAATTTATTTCAAAGCACAATCTTAAAAGTTTAAAAATAGTCTTTTAAAATTAAAATATTGTTTAAATTAAATCTTTAAAGATTTAATAAAAAAAAAAAAAAAAAATCAAATATTCTTTTTCTACAGTATCAGGATAACATCTGATGCCAATGGTAGAAATGATTTTGCTTAAATTTAACCTAAAGTATACTTTTTATTAAACAACATCTGTTCAAAAACCTGTACATAGTCATCTTAGATCTTATTTCTCAAAGATTCAAGCAGAAGGGTTAGGGTTAAGTTTTTGAGAAAACAGCATGTTAAAAACACTATGTTAACTAGAAATATTTAATTTGCTTTGATTAAAAAAAAATAAAAAAAAAATCCAAACATGAAGGTATCTCTGTGTTTGACGACTCGCAGATGCAACTAACACGTCCCTGTAAAACCGAGGACTCAGCTTTGCTCTTATTTAGTTTAAGTTGCATCTTTAAGAAAATCACTATGCATTTTCAGAGAGGGACCCTCAACAATCATTAATGATGGCCTCAGGATATAGGCTGATGAGGTCATTTACAGATCAGTCACTTCTCTGTGCTGAGTCTGTCTGTTGCCCCTTGAGCATCCTTTGGGGGGGAGATGACACTAGCAGGATACATGCCCCTTTGTCCCCCAACAATTTTGCATGGGTGTTAAACACCCTACTGGTAGTCATTTATTTCAACTGTGTTAATTTCAAAACAGCATTTTTGAATCGAGTGAATCTACACATCTGAGGTCTTTCAGAGCCATCAAGATCAGTGGGTCTCATGAGAATATTTAATTGTGCTTAAAAACCAAAGATCAGGCCAAATCCCCTACATGACCGCGTCCACATCAGACTCGGTGCTTGAAAATATCTTTGCTGTTAAATATGTTTAAAAATCCTCACATGTAAACGTACATTTTTTTAAGGTGACGCATGTCTCATAGATCTATATGATTTACTTATTTCTATACCTTCAATTCATAATAAATATAAAGTAAACCAAAAGAATACTGCTAACAAATATGTTTGCGGCAATGTTTTTAACAAATAGATTACTTTATTCCAAACAGTTCCTCACACAATGAAACCATTAAGGATAGCCAAAGGCTCATGACAATGACACATTACTACGTAAGATATGTAAGATAGTTTTACCAAAAATCAAATACTGTATTACATTTAAAAAAAAACAAAAAAGATAATATTGTTTTAATAAAAAGTTAAAAGCAAGCGCATCTTCATACCATGTGTTCTGACACAATTTTTGCATTAGAACATTGACCGTTGTTATTTCTAGGTTCATGCTACCAATATCAGCCTGTTAAATATGAAGTTAATACATGATGAAACAAGAGAATCATATTACCAAATTCTTTTGACACAAGAAATATGTTTTTGTTCGTTTGTTTTTAAATACAACTAAACCAGATAACACAATGTTTTTCTTTTTACAGACTATTAGACAAAAATGATTTTCCCCAGTGGTTTTTGAACAGGACTTGTTTAAAAGTTTTGGTCATTTTCAACATGCATTATACAATATTTGTACCTTAGTATCAAGGGTCCACACCATGATGGTATTAATAATGCTTTAGATCAGAATCCAGATTTTGGCACCCAACATGCCATTACATAGTTGTACCAGCGTGTCTCAACTGTTTATAACAATTTTTTTAGATTATAATTTTTTATTCAAACAGATATCGAATATAGCTTACTGACATTGCTTTTTCCCCTACAGAAAAAAGCCAAACATTTTCTATGTAGAAATTAACTCAATGAGAATATTTTATACAGTTATGATATTTTCAGAAATTGAAAGGACACTGTTACAGAGAAAATAAATTGATAGATCTTGTAGTGCAATTATCCATCTCTTCGATGGGGGTTTGCGTGAAGCGTCGATGCGAGAAGTAAGTCTGGTTGTTTGCACTTGAAATGATTAAAACAGACATATCTAACCATTGCGCTAAAAGCTATGATTTCATCCAGTTTGAGATGGGTAAACAAAGTTACACAGTGTAGTAAAGTTGTAGATACATCTCAAACATGATCTTTGTACAATTTTGTACAAATTAAGTGAACACGATAAATTCACACATGTAAATTCAAGAGGCTAGTAACTAAGAAAGCATCGACATCATGTAAGAAAAGTGTCATACTGCATGCAGAAGTCCACTCTTGATTTATTTTGATAGGCATTTGTACCCCCTTCACTGGTCTTAGTCACATTATAAAGACTTACAAGATCGCTGATAACATTTTATCTGTCGGTCTGTATATGTTTTTAGCCGAATACTCCTCTCGGGCCGCTGTCAGTGTAAGTTTTTGCAATTCATCACATGTGTGATGAACACAGGCCATTCATTTAAGCATCTTTTAGATGTATGACTGAACTTTTGACAAAACCAATTCTGTTTAAAGTGTTTAACAAATCATTTCTTTCAACATCCCAGCATGACGTTAAAGAATGCGTGTACATATTATAGTACAGAGTTGTGTTAGAGTCTATGCCACGCTGTTGTAATGCAAGCTCATTTGAGAACTATAGCATTGCATACCCTTGTAAAGAAGAAATTCAAACAATCATTATACAGGTATTATATAATTTACCATGTGTGTACGACATACAGTATAAGATACAATTAGCTATAATGTAAACATAATACAGAAAAGCTCTCTTCTGATCTATTGCAAAAGATTGTAAATGCCATTTTCCCCACTCTCAGTCTATCACCCTGCTTCCAATTTTTGTTAATTTATCATTTATTAATTTTGTTAAAATACAGTTTTAGATGAAGACTGCTCTCTGAGTTTGGTCAAAAATGAACTTTCACTGTTTCACTCAAACCACCCTTGTTCACATTACTTAAAAAACTCATGTAACTACATGAACATAATTTAACTGCGTTGTTTCTACTAAAATTGAGTATTGTCAGCTTTACTTAGTAAGTGTTTGTTCAGTC
This sequence comes from Megalobrama amblycephala, assembly GCF_018812025.1. Classification (NCBI taxonomy): domain Eukaryota; kingdom Metazoa; phylum Chordata; class Actinopteri; order Cypriniformes; family Xenocyprididae; genus Megalobrama; species Megalobrama amblycephala. The sequence continues at coordinate 336,696 of NW_025953342.1, forward strand.
AACTTAACATTGCTGTGTGAAACGCACACATTATTGTTGACATAATTAACTGTGCAGTGGATTCGTAGAGTAAATTTAGGGATTAAAGTGTTATTTTATGTGTTTTTCAGTAAAGGGAAAGATGTTGTTAATTTATGTTAGTGTTTAATGTTCAGTTATGTTGGACATTTAGAGTAGTTTCTGTAATGTTTTTGAATTTTGTGGTTACCATCATGCAGAAGAGTGTCGTCTGTGTTTAGGCTGTGAGCGCTCATATACACATGCTTATAGGATGAAATTCCTGCTCTCAATTCAATTGAGTTTGTTCAATGAGTTATTTTTTGAGTGCATTTTGGGGTGAGGGGCTGCATTCTGATATGTTGTATCCTTTTTATTTAAATGATTATTAAAAAAAAAAAAATGTGTTCACCTTACGTAATCAACATAACATTATTAAGTAAACTGCACATATAAATATTATGTAACAATGACATTCAAATGATTTGTATTTACTCAAAGAAATGTTGTCAGCTTTATTTGAATTTCTTTTGTTCGTTCAACTAAATAGTTTTTTGTACAAATTACTCAATATTGTTGCGTGGAACCACTTGACACTTATTTTTTAAGTAAATCCAACAATTCATTTTTTTGAGTTTACAGCTAGTATTTATGAAAATGAATGAAAACATGAGAGATGTAGTACTGACATTCTTTTTGATGTTCTGATCTCATCTTTCTGGTCTGTCTGCGGTCAAAGGACACATCATTTTAAACTTTAAACAAGTCTTGCTGTTTTTCTGGTACATTCTGTTACATACTATTACACTTAGTTACAGCATGTTACAGCTGTGAAAAAATATTGCCTCTGTACTCTAAACAAGACTTCAATAAAAAGTAACTTGATTAGTTATTTTAAGTGAAAGGTTAGTTGATTCAGGCCATTTTACGATCAAAATTGTTTAACATCTCTTAAATTTTAATATATGCTCCTGCTTAAATATTACTTGTTTTCATTTACAAAGAGGTCAGACAAAATATCTTATATATATATATATTTTCATAAATAACTATGATAGTGTTACAGGTCCTAGGTACAGTTGGGTGTCTGTAGGAGAGAGAGCAAGAGATGATTAGGACTTAAGACGTCCTCTGTCGTTAATAAAAAGTTTCAGCGTCATTAAGACAAGCTCTTTAACTGTATTTGTAGATACATTGAAATAACTGTAACCATACAAATATCCGCTATGAATAACTAAAACAAAGCCTAACAACATACACACATGACTCTAACTCTTTCACAAACCAGACTGACCCCAGGTATGGATATCTCAAATACTCGCAATAGTTAGATATCTTGACTTTATCCGCATGTTTAGGGGCGCTACCGTTCTTGTCCTCATAAATTTTTCTTCTTTCCCATTTTATTCACTTTTTTTTTTTTTTTTGAAACACAGTGTTTTAACATGTACATTCTTTTTGTCTGTAATTGTAATTTTAAACGTATTTGTTTTCCATTACCGTTTTACCCATTACCGTTTCACCCATTCCATCTTGTCCGAAAATCAGTGTTTTCTACACATTTAGGTGTAATGCGATGTTGAAATTGCACTCTCGCTGTTCTCTGCATCTCTTTTTTCGTACCATTTAATTGATTTAATAAAAAGGTGGTGTTACCACACTCTTACTCATTTTATGTAGCCTACTGTATTATATTTTACGGCGGAGCAAAGATCTTTGAAACATTGTAGCCTGTAAAACATTTAAATGACTTCAAACGCCATATATAGACGTTTTACCCTCCAGGGGTTAGAAACTTTGTATTACCATTTTTTAATGAGCCCTGACATGGTCATAAATAACAACATATGATTCAAACTTTTATTTCAAAGTTGTTGAATGTACATTGAAGAAATGCATACATAAGTAAAACAGTCATCATGAAATTACATGTGATCTAACCATAAAAGAAAATCTCTGCATGCTATCATGTTTCGGTCTAGGACATGGTTGACCAGCATTTCGACAATTTTGCCAATGGTGGTATCATCAGCATTGTTTGAACGCAGTGAGACACAGACATCTGTTACAATTGTACACATACATATGATGTCAGTAACTCCTAACTCTTCGGTACATCCAGACATCACATCCAGAACTTTTCTTATTATTACACAGATTGGTTCTATGGTGTAAACACACATGCTCGTCACATCAGAATTCCATGAACTTGACAGGTCTCTTACGACATCCATCTCTTTTTTGAGATTTGTTACACGTTTGGTTTCCTCCGTACAATCATCATCATCATCATCATCAGCCTGATTGCACGTGTCTTCGATGATCCTGTGCATCAGGTCAACCATCGGTCCTCTGAAATAATCTTTAAACATACAGTCCAAGATCCCTTTTAGAGGGCACTCATTGCCCGTGGCGCACTGGCACGCGGGGTGTCGGTGCACACCCTCATCAGAGCTCAAAGGCGGGTCATTCTCCTTCAGATTTTGCGTAGACATTTCAGAAATGCTCTGCAATGAAGATGGATTTTCAGAAGTCAACTTGGTGCACGGTATAAACTTTGTCTTTGATATAAACTTTCTTCAATATCCCGTGGGCGAGTCCTTAAAACACGATTGTCCAACAGTTTACACAGTTTATTAATGGTTTGAAGTTTGGGTTTTTGGATCTGATCCCCCAAAGCGTGAGTCAAAGAAGTCTCAGGCTCAGACAGTCAGGAAAGTTGATTTTTGGCGGTCCATGTAACAACCAGACAATGTTCCTTGATCAGAGAGATGTTGCAGTAGCACAGCAGTCTGCTTTGGTACAGCTGTCTATAGGCTGCAGCACCCTCACACAGACCGGTTAGGAAACCCAGGATGCTTGCGATAAGTGAAGCACAGCATGGTTTTTATCTGGACAGCCGATTGGGGACGCCCATGCCCATCCCCCCATATAATAATTAACGACACAATGTGCAACAGAAATAGCAATATGTAAAAGTCCTGCATATTTCATCAGAGAGAAGTTAAATCACTCATTTCACTCAATCCAGATATTTTGATTAAAAAGTCACGAGGTCAAAAACAAACAAAACAAAAAACAAGCACTTATGAATGGTTCACAATAAGATCCATAACATGTAGATAGGATGGAATTTCTTTTTGTCCAGACGTTTCACTTTTACTAAAGAGTTAAGTTAAGATTAAGATATTAAAATACTTTAATTTAGTATTACTTTAGTATTACTATTAAAAACTTTTATTAACACCATCGTATTAAATGATCTCAAGTAAAACTTTAAACGTAATGCACATATTGTATATTACACTATGCATCAATAAGGTCTTATTTTAATGTTTTTCAAAAATATACTTTAAACAAATTCTAGAATTGGAATAAACCATAATGTCTGTAACATTCTTAGAGGCGAGGGAAATTGGATCCAATCAGTATATTAAACAAAAACAATTACACAAAACAGAAGCAAGTACATGATACATTACAATATCATTGTACAATTCAGGTTTTGCTATATCACGTTGCCATTCTAATACATATAATCACCATGGCTGATTAAAAATTTAGCAGCGCTTGAAATGAATTCAGCTCGAATTAAACAACTTGTCTATTGTTAAAAAGACGGTATGTAACGCAGGAACATCGCTCCACTCAAAATATAGACTGTTTGTAGACATGCAGCATTCGAAGGGGTCGTCCTCTGGAACCGTTCAGTTTCTGTCCCACTCATCGTCAGAAACGTCGCTGCTTTTAGACCAAAAGTCCATTTCATATCCCTCACAGGGTTTCATCAACTTAATGAGGTTTTGGTCATGAATCGTCTTGTTCCAACAGATATTCCTGTTTCACAAAATTTTCATCTTCACAAAGAAACTTGGTCAAACAAATCCTGTGTTTTTTCTGCTGAGCGTAAGGAAGATTTTTTTCCGTTTTAATATAACTTTCAACAGAAGTTTCAGGAACTTGTGGAGTAGCCATTCTAGATTTGCAGACTGCTTCCTAAAGCTTATTCAGTAGGTAGGACCTGTAGACTTTAAAACGTCTATATATGGCGTTTGAAGTCATTTAAATGTTTTACAGGCTACAATGTTTCAAAGATCTTTGCTCCGCCGTAAAATATAATACAGTAGGCTACATAAAATGAGTAAGAGTGTGGTAACACCACCTTTTTATTAAATCAATTAAATGGTACGAAAAAAAGAGATGCAGAGAACAGCGAGAGTGCAATTTCAACATCGCATTACACCTAAATGTGTAGAAAACACTGATTTTCGGACAAGATGGAATGGGTGAAATGGTAATGGGTAAAACGGTAATGGAAAACAAATACGTTTAAAATTACAATTACAGACAAAAAGAATGTACATGTTAAAACACTGTGTTTCAAAAAAAAAAAAAGTGAATAAAATGGGAAAGAAGCATAAAATTTATGAGGACAAGAACGGTAGCGCCCCTAGACATGCGGATAAAGTCAAGATATCTAACTATTGCGAGTATTTGAGATATCCATACCTGGGGTCAGTCTGGTTTGTGAAAGAGTTAGAGTCATGTGTGTATGTTGTTAGGCTTTGTTTTAGTTATTCATAGCGGATATTTGTATGGTTACAGTTATTTCAATGTATCTACAAATACAGTTACAGAGCTTGTCTTAATGACGCTGAAACTTTTTATTAACGACAGAGGGCGTCTTAAGTCCTAATCATCTCTTGCTCTCTCTCCTACAGACACCCAACTGTACCTAGGACCTGTAACACTATCATAGTTATTTATGAAAAAAAAAAAAAATATATATAAGATATTTTGTCTGACCTCTTTGTAAATGAAAACAAGTAATATTTAAGCAGGAGCATATATTAAAATTTAAGAGATGTTAAACAATTTTGATCGTAAAATGGCCTGAATCAACTAACCTTTCACTTAAAATAACTAATCAAGTTACTTTTTATTGAAGTCTTGTTTAGAGTACAGAGGCAATATTTTTTCACAGCTGTAACATGCTGTAACTAAGTGTAATAGTATGTAACAGAATGTACCAGAAAAACAGCAAGACTTGTTTAAAGTTTAAAATGATGTGTCCTTTGACCGCAGACAGACCAGAAAGATGAGATCAGAACATCAAAAAGAATGTCAGTACTACATCTCTCATGTTTTCATTCATTTTCATAAATACTAGCTGTAAACTCAAAAAAATGAATTGTTGGATTTACTTAAAAAATAAGTGTCAAGTGGTTCCACGCAACAATATTGAGTAATTTGTACAAAAAACTATTTAGTTGAACGAACAAAAGAAATTCAAATAAAGCTGACAACATTTCTTTGAGTAAATACAAATCATTTGAATGTCACTGTTACATAATATTTATATGTGCATTTCACTAATAATGTTATGTTGATTATGTAAGGTGAACACATTTTTTTTTTTTTTATAATCATTTAAATAAAAAGGATACAACATATCAGAATGCAGCCCCTCACCCCAAAATGCACTCAAAAAATAACTCATTGAACAAACTCAATTGAATTGAGAGCAGGAATTTCATCCTATAAGCATGTGTATATGAGCGCTCACAGCCTAAACACAGACGACACTCTTCTGCATGATGGTAACCACAAAATTCAAAAACATTACAGAAACTACTCTAAATGTCCAACATAACTGAACATTAAACACTAACATAAATTAACAACATCTTTCCCTTTACTGAAAAACACATAAAATAACACTTTAATCCCTAAATTTACTCTACGAATCCACTGCACAGTTAATTATGTCAACAATAATGTGTGCGTTTCACACAGCAATGTTAAGTTGACTGAACAAACACTTACTAAGTAAAGCTGACAATACTCAATTTTAGTAGAAACAACGCAGTTAAATTATGTTCATGTAGTTACATGAGTTTTTTAAGTAATGTGAACAAGGGTGGTTTGAGTGAAACAGTGAAAGTTCATTTTTGACCAAACTCAGAGAGCAGTCTTCATCTAAAACTGTATTTTAACAAAATTAATAAATGATAAATTAACAAAAATTGGAAGCAGGGTGATAGACTGAGAGTGGGGAAAATGGCATTTACAATCTTTTGCAATAGATCAGAAGAGAGCTTTTCTGTATTATGTTTACATTATAGCTAATTGTATCTTATACTGTATGTCGTACACACATGGTAAATTATATAATACCTGTATAATGATTGTTTGAATTTCTTCTTTACGAGGGTATGCAATGCTATAGTTCTCAAATGAGCTTGCATTACAACAGCGTGGCATAGACTCTAACACAACTCTGTACTATAATATGTACACGCATTCTTTAACGTCATGCTGGGATGTTGAAAGAAATGATTTGTTAAACACTTTAAACAGAATTGGTTTTGTCAAAAGTTCAGTCATACATCTAAAAGATGCTTAAATGAATGGCCTGTGTTCATCACACATGTGATGAATTGCAAAAACATATTTAAATATATTTATATATTAAACATATTTAAACATATTTAACAGCAAAGATATTTTCAAGATATTTTCAAGCACCGAGTCTGATGTGGACGCGGTCATGTAGGGGATTTGGCCTGATCTTTGGTTTTTAAGCACAATTAAATATTCTCATGAGACCCACTGATCTTGATGGCTCTGAAAGACCTCAGATGTGTAGATTCACTCGATTCAAAAATGCTGTTTTGAAATTAACACAGTTGAAATAAATGACTACCAGTAGGGTGTTTAACACCCATGCAAAATTGTTGGGGGACAAAGGGGCATGTATCCTGCTAGTGTCATCTCCCCCCCCAAAGGATGCTCAAGGGGCAACAGACAGACTCAGCACAGAGAAGTGACTGATCTGTAAATGACCTCATCAGCCTATATCCTGAGGCCATCATTAATGATTGTTGAGGGTCCCTCTCTGAAAATGCATAGTGATTTTCTTAAAGTCAAGTCAAGTCAAATTTATTTATATAGCGCTTTTACAATTGGTAATTGTTTCAAAGCAGCTTTACATATTAGAAGCACAGAAAAAAGGGAAGTGGTTAAAAATAAGCTGTACAAACAAGCGTGGTAATATGTAACATATACAAGATGGTGCTACATTAAGCCAATGTCGGCTGACTCCCAGGGGTGGAAAAAACCCCCTAGGAGAAAAACCCAGCGTGTTAACACTGGGAAAAAAGTCCTAGGAGGGAAAAAACCCCTTGGAAGATATATATAATATATGTAAATGGATATGGAGATCAAAATCTGAATTATACATTTTTATTCTAGAGATTAAAAATAGATTATATATAAATATATGTAAGCGGATACGGGGATTAAAAATCTGAATTATAGATGCAGCCAGAACTGGATCTGTAGGCCCATTGTCTCCTGGGCTACGTTGTAGTCAGGTCCAGACACAGGTTCTCCATCTGATCTGGATACGGCCTGGATCCAGCACCCGGCAAACCTCAGGATAAGCAGAGAGACAGATATTAGCGTAGATGCCATTCTTATTCTGATGTACAGGTATATCTAGTGTTATAGGAAATGTTCTCGGTTCCGGCCGACCTAATTATTGCAGCGTAACAATCCTTTAACGGATTTGAAAAATGTTAATGTATTGATAATGTGTTATGTGTATGCAAGAGCAAAGAGATGTGTTTTTAGTCTAGATTTAAACTGACAGAGTGTGTCTGCTTCCCGAACAATGCTAGGAAGATTGTTCCAGAGTTTAGGTGCTAAATAGGAAAAGGATCTGCCGCCTTCAGTTGATTTTGATATTCTGGGTATTATCAACTGGCCTGAATTCTGAGATCGCAATAAACGTGAAGGACTATAATGCATTAAGAGCTCACTTAGGTACTGGGGAGCTAAACCATTTAGAGCTTTATAAGTAAGTAGCAAGATTTAAAAATCTATACGATGTTTAATAGGGAGCCAATGTAATGTTGACAGAACTGGACTAATATGGTCATACTTTCTGGTTCTAGTAAGAACTCTAGCTGCCGCATTTTGGACCAACTGTAGTCTGTTTAAAAGCCGAGCAGAACAACCACCCAGTAGAGCGGAGCAGCAGAGAATCTAGTCTTGAGGTCATGAATGCATGAACCAACTGTTCCGCATTTGTCATTGAGAGCATATGTCGTAATTTAGATATATTTTTTAGATGGAAGAAGGCGGTTTTACAGATACTAGAAACATGACTTTCAAATGAAAGATTGGTATCGAAGAGCACACCCAGGTTCCTAACTGAGGACGAAGGTTTAATGGAGCACCCGTCAAGTGTTAGAGAGTATTCAAGGTTTTTTCGTGAGGAAGTTTTTGGTCCAAAGATTAGGATATCAGTTTTTTCTGAATTTAATAATAAGAAATTTCTTGTCATCCAGTTTTTAATGTCAGCTATGCATTCTGTTAGTTTTGTGAATTTGTAGGTTTCGTCAGGGCGCGAGGAAATATAGAGCTGAGTATCGTCAGCGTAGCAGTGAAAACTAACACCATGCTTCCTAATTATCTCTCCTAAGGGCAGCATGTACAGAGTGAAAAGCAACGGTCCTAGTACTGAGCCTTGTGGTACTCCATATTGAACTTGTGATCGATACGACATCTCTTCATTAACTACTACAGACTGATAACGGTCAGATAAGTACGATTTGAACCATGCCAAAGCAATTCCACTAATGCCAATATAGTTTTTTATAGTTCAAGTCTTTTTAAAAGAATGTTGTGATCGATAGTGTCAAAAGCAGCACTGAGATCTAATAACACTAATAGAGAAATACAGCCACGATCGGATGATAAGAGTAGATCGTTTGTAACTCTAACGAGAGCAGTCTCAGTACTATGGTATGGTCTAAATCCTGACTGGAAATCCTCACAGATTCCATTTCTTTCTAAAAAGGAGCACAGTTGTGTTGAAACTGCCTTTTCTAGTATCTTTGACAGAAAAGGTAGATTCGAGATTGGCCTGTAATTTACTAAATCTCTCGGATCTAGTTGAGGTTTTTTAATAAGAGGTTTAATAATAGCCTGCTTAAAGGTTTTTGGCACGTATCCTAGTGTTAAGGATGAATTAATTATATCAAGAAGTGGACCTACGACCTCTGGAAGCATTTCTTTCAGTAGTTTAGTCGGCATTGGGTCTAACATACATGTCGTGGATTTTGATGATTTGATAAGTTTAGATAATTCTTCCTCTCCTATAGCGGCGAATGATTCTAGTTTTACCTCAGGGACACTACAGTGCACTGTCTGAAGCGAAACTGTGGACGGTTGCATGTTTTTAATTTTCTCTCTAATATTATCAATCTTGCAAGTAAAGAAGTTCATAAAGTCATTACTACTGTGCTGCTTTTTAATCAAAGCAAATTAAATATTTCTAGTTAACATAGTGTTTTTAACATGCTGTTTTCTCAAAAACTTAACCCTAACCCTTCTGCTTGAATCTTTGAGAAATAAGATCTAAGATGACTATGTACAGGTTTTTGAACAGATGTTGTTTAATAAAAAGTATACTTTAGGTTAAATTTAAGCAAAATCATTTCTACCATTGGCATCAGATGTTATCCTGATACTGTAGAAAAAGAATATTTGATTTTTTTTATTTATTTTTTTTATTAAATCTTTAAAGATTTAATTTAAACAATATTTTAATTTTAAAAGACTATTTTTAAACTTTTAAGATTGTGCTTTGAAATAAATTTAGCACATAAACATTCACTCTGGAATGAGTTAGCTGTCTTAACACACACTGTGACAGAGCCTCATCTGTCTGACTCCACCCTCCCATCTCTCATTCACACTGGAGTTTGTTCCTGGGAGGATCTGGGGCTGTTTAATGAATGATTTTATTTTATTAATGCTTTTTGTTTTATTTTTACTTTTTTGTCATTGCAAAATTAACTTCTTGTGAACTACTAAAAAGTGAACTACTTCTTCAGCTCTCTGAAAATGTAAGTTTTTTAAAAAATATATATTTATTTTTAATTTATATTTTCATTTAGCCTATATTTCAATTGTTTAAATCAGGGCTTAAAAACGAAAAAAAAATTCAATCGTTCCACTCCGAGCAGAATCGGTATTTTAACGTTTCTGTTCCAGCGTTCCTTCCTATTATAAACGTTCCGAAACCGGTTTGATAAGAAAAAATAACGGTTAATAACGTTATTTTTATTTATTTTATTTTTTTCTGCGTGTAGCCTACTTAATAATAATAATACGTACTGCATTTTATTTATTAAAAAACAAAGATAGTGTATTTGCCGTCGTAGGCCTACAATTATCTTTTATAACAAGATTCTGTCCAAATGTAAACCTATTAAACGAAAGGAAAAACAATGGTTTATAAATTAAAGTATTTTTTCAAGATGTTTTAATGTTTAAAATGTTGCTGGTTTAATGTTTAATGTTGCTGGTTATAAATACCGACGCTATTCCTGAGAGGAAAAAAGTTGCATAGGCCGCATTTTATTATATTACATTATTAGCCAACACCTTTGTTTATAATGTTTGTAAACATAAATTATGAACAAAACTGCCCTATATTATTTATGTAGCTACTCCACAACAAAACCTCTAAAATTAACAGTTGGACTATTCAGGCTAGGCTATATAAACGTCAAGCAAAAACAAATTAACAACAAAAAAATTATATTTACTTTTTTAACGCCATTCCAGCTTCTATTGCTATATTCAAGGCGAGAAACAGGTTTATTTATTGGAAATAAAACTAAATATGATGCAAAACGAATTAATTTAAAGTGAATGTAGCCTACCTTTCTCATTCGGCATGAATCCAACTGTTTTCATTTTCGAGACGAATGCTAAACTATTATTTATTAGATGAGCTTTGTACTTCACTCACATTATCGATGTAAAACATCATTCTTCACATATAACAGCACAGTCAGGCGGTGGTCACGGGTGCTAAACGGCAGATTATATTACAGAATTGAATTGAGCAGTGTAACGTTTGGTTGATTATTTTATTTTAATATTCAACAGCTGCGATATCAAGTAAGCAATGCAAAAATTAGTGTGCGCGCGCGAGGCGCCGGCGCGAGCACTGGATTTGTTTTCCTTCTATAAGACAGTAAACTGTAGGTCTACTGCGTAATTAATGGTCATACAGGTAAAAGCAAGACATAATTCATACATTTACAAAAGACACAAATAACGAAAACAAGCAGAATGTCTGTTTCCTTTTCTAGATCTTTGGAGTGCGCCACAAATAACCACTTTCGCTTTGTTAATCTGTAGACCTAATTATTTAAGTGAAATATTTCACGTAGCCTATAGGCTTAAATATTCCCTTTTATTTTATGTGTGTTATATAGGTAGGCCTATAGTTTTCTCCGTTCACAGAAGCGCTGCGGATCGTGATGTGACGTTGAAATTGTACTCGCTGGTACAACAAGCTGCATATTCCTTGACATTAATTTTTACTTAATGTAGGCCTAATACTTGACGGTTGGTGACATATATCATTGGAAAAACTAATGCCAGCATTGCCATTGTGACTTACCTAACCTATGATGACTTGACAGCTGAGCCTGAGCGCGTCAGCGCGGGTATCTCACTGTAGAGCATGAGCGCAGGCATTTCACACGTTTGCACAGGCTGTACTATTTGAATTCGTGATTGGTTGACTGCCAAATCAAAATATTAAACGGAACGATAAAATAACGTTATTAACCGGTTAATGGGCATTTCAAATTACCGTTTCTGTTCAGAACGATTACATTTGATTTCGTTTCCGTTTCTGGTTACGTTCCGGTCAAAATTTCGTTCGTTTCCGGTTTTCGTTTTCGTTCCTTAAACCGGTTCAGAGCCCTGGTTTAAATATTTTTAGCAGCAACATATTTGATATTATTTATATTTAGAATAATTTTAAAATAGAGACAAGTTCCTTTTATAGAACTAACCCCAGGCATCACAGGGTCTGAATGAAAACATTGTTTCTCTCTGAAAATGCTTGGTGATTTTCATATTGAATTATTGAAAATGTTACACAATGTGAGAGATGGCTTGTGAGACCCATACATTTTTACACATACACTGATAATAAAATGTCAAATGTTTGATTTATTAAGACTTCAAAAATATAATTTAAAAACTAAAAAGATTTAATTTGAACAATTGTTTCATTTTAAATGATGTAATTTAAACTTTTACATTTATGCTTTAAAAATAAAAGTTAGCTTGAACAAAATATTGTTTCATCTACCCCCACTGACCAGTGCTCTCCCCCCTCTGTCTCTGACACTATCATGCATTGTTGCAAGTCACTTGGAGAGACAATGAGAAAACCATTTAGTGTTAAGGACATCAAGAAGGAACACTTTACCCTACTCACTGAAAACTGTAAGATATTTTTATTTGAATTTATTTGAATTTTCATTTAATTTTATTTTATTATAAACTAAGTCTCAGTAAATTTAGTAAGTGTTTTTATTATTCAGTCTGCTAGAAACTTTTGGAGATACAAATGTTTTTCACTTTTGAGTCTTATGCAAGGCTCTGTGTGTCTGTGCGTGTGTGTGTGCGTGTGTGTGTCTGTGTGCGTGTGCGTGTGTGTGTGTGTGAGAGAGAGAGAGAGAGAGAGAGAGAGATTTCAGTATAAACTAAAAGCAATTTTTTTTCTTTTAGATTTTTTTAATTAACTACCAAAATGCACCCCCCATTTGCAAAACACCTTTTGAAATTATACTAAATGATATTTTTGAAAATATAAAGAAGAAAACGTTTACTACGGTACATGGGGACAGATTATACAGAAAACTAAAAAAGTCTATGTAAACCCTACATAAACCATGGAAACCCCAACATGTCTGGACATGTCTACACATAAAATTCCTTTTGCGATGGCGTTGTTAAAATGAATATACCTTTACTTATATGTCCACATTTTGGGTGTTTTATATTTCAAGCTAAAAGCAATTGTTAACCCATTCTGACATCTTTGAAGTTTTTATATAAATAATAATCAGTTTCAGTAAATTTAGTAAAAATAAATTTTGTTTTTTATTATTCGGCGTGTTATAATCTTTTGGAGATATGAATGTTTTTCACTTTTTGAAATGCGTGTATGTGTGTGTGTGTGTGTGTGTGTGTGTATTCTATTTTATAAAATGTACCATGTTTATTCTTTTGTTATTTTGATCTGGCTGTTTCTTCATTAAAATCTTATTTTTGTCACATACGCAGAGATGAGCCAGAATGCAGATATCTGCTCAATAAATCTGCTCAACACATGTGACCCTCAACCCCCGGAAATCATCCCTAAGGATGTACAATTTGCACGGTCAAAGTTCAAAAATTATCAATTTGTTCCACATCATTAATGACCTGCAGGTCAACATCTGAGGTATTTCAAAAATCCCGGGAATCAATGGACACATTCACAACCCATGTCAAAGGTCAACCTTGGAGGGAGGGGTAATATCCCGAGGGCTAATATCATAATTCATAAGGTCATAAGGTCAGATCATAGGTCACGTCAGAGGTCAGAGGTCACGATCCATCAAATATTTTGTCATTTGGTGTAGTATATTTACTACTGTCAGCTTCAGTGCAGTTTCAGCCTCTTTAGGGCTTTTTACACTTGAAATAGTTTACCCTGGGTCATTCTATACCCTGGGTAAATTGAATCCTGGGTTATCTTTTTTAATGTTTCACACTGCTGATAATTTTCCCAGGGTTAACAATTAATCCTGTGTATTCATAAGCTGATGTTTTGCATATTTGCGGTTTCAGTGTAATTGATTGGATAAACGCAGCATGCGACCTATTTACATAGCTCTAGCACTGCAGCATCCTTGTATTGACAACTGTACTATCACGTTTATACTGAATGGACATTTCAGACTATAAAAGGTAATAATTAAATGTCTCTTCACTCAAATGGTTATGTTTTCTGTCAGCATTTGACATTTTTCCTCTCAATCGCTGAATTTACTGTTTATGCGCAGTGTTTCTGTGACTGTCAAAAGCAGGCAAATGTGAGTATGTGATTGGTTGTCTGTTGCCAAACATCTAAAGGCATCTTTACACAGCCGATTTATGGCTGTTCTGAAGCGGGTCTGTACCTGCTCAGAATTCAGTGTAAAGACGCAATGCCGTGTTAAAGAAGATCTAAAATACGCCGGGTCTGACCCACCTCAGCCCCTAGTATCAAAGGCGAGTCTGATACTGTTCTGGTTCAGTGTAAATGAACGCGGAATATAGCCGCTCTAAACTACGTCATTGTCATGACAACCAAAAGCATTCCAGTCAGCTCAGGCGGCGCGAGATTCAAGAAGCAGGAGACGAAACATATAACTTAGGGCAAATAATAAAAATAATGTCTTCCAACAAGGGGCATTGAAGTAAAAGAGTCCTGTACTCACATCGTGAAGCAAACCACCAAAATAACAGCAGAGAATCGTCGTGTGTCATCAATTGGCTTTCGCCGTTTGTAATCTTCCTATTAAGAGACTGTCAGATCAACGATCAATGCTACATTTCTCTCAGATAAGGTAAATGCTTAACACAATCGGCATCACTTTGATTATGTACTGTTATATTATATTCCAAAAATCATCTCCTTGAGAGGACGATATTTCACCCACACACGACGGTCTGTCTGGTGATCTGCTGCTGCCTGATACTAGCATCATTTGTTGTTTCTGTCTCTTTGGAAAAAAAAAAAAAAAAATGTTCGACCTCTTTTAATCCTGTTGTGAACTACCCGGTGTAATAATTAATAATTTTTTGTTGCATCCTTCAATTTTTATTATGACAAACGTCAAAGCGTGAGATATAGCACGCAGTTTACTACTTTAAATGTTCGTATATTTTTTTTTTATTTCGAGTTATATTTCATTGTTTATTATTTTATTATTTTTAAATTAATTTTGTTAAAACTGTTAGTTTTGAAATACTTATGTTCAAAGCATTGTTTCCCGCGATTTTAATTCCTGTGTAAATGCATTTATGCCGCTTCAGAGGAGCATTAAACAGTCTGTGTAAATGCACATTTTTGTGATTTTATGCCGCTTCAGAGTTGGTTTCTGTGTTCAGAGTTCTTTTTCTGTGTAAAGATGCCTTAACTGTAACATTCTAACACTGCATCATTTCACACTGTACAAGTTTGGCACTGCAATGTGGGGTTAACACTGCAAAAGTGGTGCTAACCCTGCTCTGGAGCAGGGTTTCATAACCGCGGGTAAAAAGCGGTGCTAACCCCACTTCTAAGTTACAAGTGTGAAACGTTCCTTTACCCAGAGTTAAAAGTGGTGTTTAGAACGGCAGTAACCCGGGGTTAAGCGCAGTGTGAAAAGCTCTTTTGTGTAGACGGAAAATTAATTACATATTCAATTTCTTTAAAATATGCAAGAGTACATTTGAGGATGGACAAACATTGATATAGAAGAGACCAAGGGCACCTAATCAGAGAACAAAAAAATTTATTTACAGCATGTTGAAATCATATTTAGGAAACCATGAAATACATTAAAACAGAAATCAACATTAATTGAGGCACATATGTTTCACAGATGGAGACCTAACATAGCCTAAGATATTCAGTGTGGCTAAAGAGCTTTTTATTAAAGCTACTCAACGGTTGCTTTAAATGTGTGATTTTTAAAACATGCGTGATGCTTTAAAAATGTAATGGGCTAGTTTGGTTCCAGACTAAAGCTAATTTTTGACTGAGAAGTTTTATTTTAAAGAAGAATCATTTTAAATTACATTTTAGTCCAGGACTGCATTTCTCAAAAGCACTGTGAGCCAAGTTGATCGTAGAGACCATTGTTGGCAATGGTTCTATGATCTACTTAGACTTACAATGCTTTTGTAGCCCAGGACTATTCTGGGTCTGACAAAGGAGAAAGCAGTGTGAAAGTGTGAAAGCAAAAAGAACCAAATGAAAAAACAGCATAAGGACATTAGGACAACTGGTGATGTTAGTGTGCAAGATGTCATCCACTCCTTTTAATACTTCTTCCACTCTACATCATCAGGTGGGTTCATCTCTACTTTCCGTTTACCGACATCTATCCAATTGGTGCTGAGGACTGTGCCTCCTGATTCCATCTGTGGGAGAATATTGAAAATTTACAACTTTACTAAATGTGTCATGTTTGTTGCATGAAAGACAGCAGCTCAGATTCCAGTAGACTACCACTCTTTGAAGTGGTAGTCACAAAGAGTTATTAAACTGCAGAGCCACAGAGACTAAAAAGTGCTCGTCATTTTCTACGTTTATCAAATCTTAATTTGGTCTTTTTTTTTTTTTTTCTTTTCTTTACAGTTTACTATGGAAGCCCGTTTCCACCACAGTTGAGTAAAAAAAAATATAATTCTAAAAGTCATAATAATGAGAAACGTTCTCATAATTATGACTTCGTATCTCATTATATTGAGAAAGTTTCTCATAATAATGACTTAGTATGTCAGAATAATGAGAAACTTTCTCGTAATAATGACTTAACATCTTATAATAACGAGAAAGTTTCTCGTAATAATGAGAAACGTTCTCGTAATGAGAAACTTTCTCGTAATTATGACTTAGTATCTCATAATAATGAGAAACTTTCTCGTAATAATGAGAAACTTCTACGCATGCGCAGAGCAGCGGAGAAGTGACACGCTAGCGACATCCTCTGGTCAAATGCGAGAACTCCGCAACCATGGCACGTTCTGCAAAAGTGTAATCTATAAAATCATTAAATAAATAACATTATTGATAAATTATCAGTAGCCTATATGAGACGTGATATAGTCTTCATTTGTAACATTCGTTTGTATTTTTGTGTATGAACAAGCAGAAACACAGAGTGGTGATCCATGGATTTCAAACAGGCTAACAACACACACCTACATATCCAACTCTGTTAACGAACGCTTCACCTGGAAAGCTGTCTTTTGCATACATTCTAATAAGTTATAAACATCTTAAAAGGTGTTTTCTGTAGGAATATCACTGGAATGAAGGTTTATGACTGGCCAAGTGCTTTAGGACCCGGTTTATATTAGAAAAGCTTTCCAGCGCCTATGTCTAGGCAAACCAGCACATCAAATAGCCTAGATTCATCTGCAAAATACATGTTAAAGGTGCCATCGAACGTTTTTTTACAAGATGTAATATAAGTCTAAGGTGTCCCCTGAATGTGTCTGTTAAGTTTTAGCTCAAAATACCCCATAGATTTTTTTTTTATTAATTTTTTTAACTGCCTATTTTGGGGCATCAATAAATATGATCCGATTCATGCTGCGGCCCCTTTAAATCTGGCGCTCCCCCGCCCACGGAGCTCGCGCTTGCCTTTAACAGCATAAACAAAGTTCACACAGCTAATATAACCCTCAAAATGGATCTTTACAAAGTGTTCGTCATGCATGCTGCATGCATACATCGGATTATGTGAGTATTGTATTTATTTGGATGTTTACACGTGATTCTGAATGAGTTTGAGGCTATGCTCCGTGGCTAATGCTACTGTTGGAGAGATTTATAAGTTGTTTATGAATTATACAGACTGCAAGTGTTTAATAATGAAAATAACTACGGCTCTTGTCTCCGTGAATACAGTAAGAAACAATGGTAACTTGAACCACATTTAACAGTACATTAGCAACATGCTAACAAAACATTTAGAAAGACAGTTTACAAATATCACTAAAAATATCATGTTCCCTTTCGAAAGGGAACTCTACTCTGCGTTGAACAGAACGCATTGGGGAACCGTCACGTGACCCAGGTGTCGAAAGCACTATCCAACAACTCCAATTGCTATTGGCCGGCGACAGCCTATGACGTCATACGGCGCGACCCGGATGTATAAAGGGAGCGCCTGGAGAGACAGTCACTATCTTTTTCGTCTTTCGGGACTGTTTGTGTCGTTGCACTGTCGTTTTCTCCAAGGGAGTATTTCCTGTCTAGCTATGTCTGAGGACAAAGTGAAACGTTTTAGGAAGTGTGCGGATCCTTGCCTGACGTTTTTGACTCCGGAGGATCCTCACACCCTATGTGTTATCTGTTTGGGAGAGGAGCATGCACGGGCAGCGTTTGAGGACGCTGGCTGTGAGAATTGTGAACGTTTTCCTATGAAAACGCTCCGTTCCCGCCTGGCTCTCTTCTCGAGGGGAGAGACGTCAACACCTGTGCCCGGTGGATCTGGTCCCGCTCGCGCTGAGGCAGAGCGGCGACTGCATTCATGGAGCTCACAGGTGGAGCTCGCCGCCAAGTTTGAGAGAGGTGTTACGGTCTCTCAACCTCAGGCGGTGGCTGGTGGGGATGAGCTCCTGGATGACGATGATGTCCTTTCTTTGACATCATCGGATCCAGGAGCGAGTGCTCTTCTGGCTGAAAGCCCCTGAGAGCAGGAGGTGGCTATGGAAGAGGAAGAAGGGACTGAGGTCGCTTCTGTTTCGTCCAAGCCCCCCTGTCCAGCATATGTCGAATTACTGGAGGTTGTGGAGCGCGCCGCCGGCAGGCTGCAGCTGCCGTGTGAGCGCGTGAGGAGAGAGCCCGCTCGCGGCAGGCTGGACGAACGGTTTCTCTCCGATCACAACCCCGTAATTCCAGTGAGCCTTCCATTCCTTCCGGACATGCATTCTGAGGTTAAGGCGGCATGGAAGAACCCGTATTCGGCCAGGATTCATCTGCATCAGCGGGGGAATTTCGCTGATGTGGAGGGATTGGGCCAGTACGGGTATGTGTCGATGCCTCCCATTGACGAGACGTTCGCAAACTATCTCGCCACGGGCAGTGCACCGACACTTAACCCTCTGGAGTCTGAGGCTGATTTGGGGCCTGGAGAAGTTTTGACATGCCCTGACATTTGTGCTTTTTTCAGTTGTTCATAAACATATAAATGACAAAAGTGTCATTACACTGTATTCAGCACAAACTAGGCTACAATAATATGTGAGGAACATGTATGTACATGTTTGTGTTTTTGAAGGAATAATGTTTATGCGTGGTTACTGAAAAAACAAAAAACTTAAGTCACTGAAATAAGGCCAAAATAAGTATATTAAATCTGTGTTCACAAGACTTTTGGGTATTGGAGGTTGTAGACTAGAGTTTTTGCTTCAAAATTATGTAAAAATTATGCTGCCTACTCCTTCATATAAAACAATATATTGATTTAGTTTTTGTAAGACTTTTTGCCAAGAAACACAGTATGCATGGAGGCGTGAATCACCACTGAAAAATGGGCCATTCTCACCTGAGAAGACAAAAGAATTGGATAGTAATGAGCTGAAATGACTTGCATATTAATGAGGCATTTCAGTCAGGTAGGCTGTGAAAAAAACCTTCTGTGATGTCTCAAGCTCATCATGATATATGAAACATACAGAAAAATATTATTACAATATAAAGTAATGGTTTTATATTATACTTTAAAATATAATGTATTTCTGTGATGCAAAGAGTCTGAATATAGGCTTTTAGTTTAAAAGCATGCACATTTGGAGAAATATTGGAATCTCATATGCTTATGTCAATTTTCTATACAGAGAAGTTATATTTATTTAATATTCATTGTCATTACTATGAGCGCTGGTGTTTTCAATTCATCCTTGAAGTTGGAGGGCGCTCTCTGTGCATTTTTAGTCCACGAATTCATCTAAAAGAAGAAGAGGCTATTCCATGAATGGAGTTTCCAATTCATACTGCAGCCGGAGGGCGCTAAAGAAACAAAAACTCATCTAAAATTCATAAATAGAAGAAAAGAAAACAGGAACTAACTGCATGTCTTCTAGAGTTCCCTAACCATGACTTTTACATTCAGATAAACACTTTTCAAGACAATAAATACACGATTGAGACGATGAATGCACGTATTGCCTCTGAATTTGCGTCTGAATAGCGCTGGCTCCGTGGGCGTGGCCGCATTAGCAGATAATGAGCTGAATCTTCTGACATGGCTCTCTTTTCATACAGATTACATAAACACAGAAGGTTTGTTTTCGATTTGACTTACATGATTTAAAACCTGACATCTTAACGTTTTTTTAGACATAAGTTTAATTTTTCTGTGATTAGTATTCACTAAGTTACAGTTCATTTTCTGAGAACTATCAGATTGGACTTCGTTCAGAGGGAGAGGAGAAATCACGCATCATGTTAGTTTTCTTTATTTTACAAAAAGCACAACATTGTGTTTTTACTCTGAGTGTATACAAATAAAAGAACATATTCTATAGTTTCAATTGATATATTACTTATGTCTCTATGACAAAAAATGACGGAGTATTTTAAGTCTGTTTTGCTGCAATGTGAAAAAAAACCTGCAAAACGCGCCGGCACGTTTTTAGACCTCAGAGTGTTAAAGCTCCGGTTCTGCCGTCCAGACCCCTTAGAATGACATCTCGTCTGAACGGCAGAGCATATGCTGCTGCAGGTCAGGCTGGTGCTGCTTTACACACTATGGCGGTGTTACAAGCATACCAGGCTGACCTGCTGAAGGACCTGGATCAGGGGCAGGGTTTGTCCCCTGAAGCGGTGGCTGAGCTGCGCCACACCACAGATCTCGCTCCCCGGGCCACCAAGCAGACGGCCGCCTCGATTGGTAGATTGATGGCGGCTATGGTGGCCACGGAGAGGCATCTGTGGTTGAACATGGCGGACATCGGGGAGAGAGAAAAGGGCTCTCTCCTCGATGCCCCGGTCTCGCCATCTGAGCTTTTCGGTGGCTCCGTTGAGGCGGTAGTCGGAAAGTTCAGGGAAGCGAGGGTGCGCTCAGCAGCATTTAAGAAGTGCATTCTGCTCAGGTCCGATTTTGGGCCCAGAAAGCCGGGAGGCTCTGGCCCGCCTCGAGCCGAGGCTCAGAGTCAGGGTCAGAGATCCAGTGTCGCCGCTCGAGCGCCCCCTCCACCACGGAGTAAGTCGCAAAAGCAACGGGATGCGAAGAGAAGGAGAGGTGATCTGAGAGAGGTGATCAATCGCCGGCGCGATCAACGTCGCTGATCGATCCCCTTTCTTGGCGAGGGGAATTTTTTAGTTAAAATTTCCTTCGCCCCTTCTCTTTGTCCTCCCGGGATACATTTTTAACTGTGCACGTTCAGGATAACACCTTTGAACAGTCAGGCCAGTGGCTGGCCGATGATGAATTTTCTTTCTGAAGGCCCGCCTTCTGGCTTGATAGTGAAAAGGTTCGGTGATATACGGAACCAGGGATATCGTTCTTCCCCTTTGGTAAGGAATGAAAACGGATTCTTTGGTCTGCGAGCCACGGTAAGGTAAGACAGGGTCTGGTTTAAAATTTGACCTTGTTTTTATTCCTGTTTCATTTCCTGAATGTGTAACAGTAAATGTGTTAGGGGTTCTTTGGGCAGAACTGGAGTGTGAGATTGACTGAGCAAGCCACAAAATGGCTGCTGTTCAGTTTTTCTCTGTATGTTCAGCCGTTCGGCTATCTTCAGTATAGTTTGAGCTGGCACTCATCACTTCAGTTGATTTGGGCTAGGACTATGGTTGCGTATGGTGTATGTGAAGTTAAGTTCCCATATGTATTGTAGTTCTGGCCTCCTCCTGAGGGAGTGGCCTGTTTCTGTTTGCCCAAATTGTCCCCTTGCTAATAATATGTAGGTGCAATCATGAGTTTAACAGCTAGGTTGTAGACTGTTTTGTTAAAAAACCTGATGCTGTTTTCTCAGGTGGTAGGCCCTTATCTTCGAGCAGATAGTGTTGGCAATATATGTTTGCTAGGCCCCACTCTCTAGAACTTTCATGCTGTGAGAAAAAATGTTCTCTTCCAAGCTACTTGATTTCCTTGAGTTGACGATGCAATTAGCTCCGTCCTCTAGGCTTGGAACAGATTTGAGAATCTGTGGTTGGGATACGTTTTTCTCCTTTTCTTAACACTCTGAGGTCTGAAAACGCGCCGGCGCGTTTTGCATGTTTTTTTTCACATTGCAGCAAAACAAACTTAAAATACTCTGTCATTTTTTGTCATAGAGACATAAGTAATACATCAATTGAAACTATAGAATATCTCCTTTTATTTGTATACACTCAGAGTAAAAACAAAATGTTGTGCTTTTTGTAAAATAAAGAAAAATAACATGATGCGTGATCTCTCATCTCCCTCTGAACGAAGTCCAATCTGATAGTTCTCAGAAAATGAAGTGTAACTTAGTGAATACTAATCACAAAAAATTCATACTTATGTCTAACAAAACGTTGAAATGTCAGGTTTTAAATCGTGCAAGTCAAATCGAAAACAAACATTCTGTGTTTATGTAATCTGTATGAAAAGAGAGCCATGTCAGAAGTCCGTGATTCAGCTCATTACCCACTAATGCGGCCACACCCACGGAGCCAGCGCTATTCACAGGCAAATTCAGAGACAACACATGCATTCATCATTTCAATCGTGTATTTATTGCCTTGAAAAGTGTTTATCTGGATGAAAAAGCCATGGTTAGCGATCTCTGGAAGACATGCAGTAAATTCCTGTTTGTTTTCTTCTATTGATAAGTTTTAGGTGAGTTTTTGTTTCTTTAGCGCCCTCCGGCTGTAGTATGAATTGGTAAACACCATTCATGGAATATCGTCTTCTTCTTAGGTGAATTTGTGGACTAAAAATGCACAGAGCGCCCTCCGGCTGCAGTATGAATTGCAAACACCAGCGCTCATAGAGATAACAATGAATATTAAATAAAAAATAACTCCTCTGTATAGAAAATTGACATAAACATATGAGAATCCTATATTTCTCCAAATGTGCATGCTTTTAAACTAAAAGCCTATATTCAGACTCTTTGCATCACAGAAATACATTATATTTTAAAGTATAATATAAAACCATTATTTTATATTGTAATAAAATTCTGTATGTTTCATATACCATGATGAGCTTGAGACATCACAAGGTTTTTTTCACAGCCTACCTGACTGAAATGCCTCATTAATATGCAAGTCTTTTCAGGTCATTACTATTCAATTCTTTTGTCTTCACAGGTGAGAATGAGCCATTATTCATGGAGATTCACGCCTCCTCGCATACCGTGTTTCCTGGCAAAAAGTGTCTTACAAAAACTAAATCAATATATTGTTATAAATGAAAGAGTAGTCAGCATAAATTTTACATAATTTTGAAGCAAAAACTCTAGTCTACAACCTTCAATACCCAAAAGTCTTGTGAACACAGATACTATACTTTTATTGGCCTTATATCAGTGACTTAAGTTTTTTGTTTTTTCAGTAACCACGCATAAACGTTATTCCTTCAAAAACACAAACATGTACACACATGTTCCTCACATATTATGGTAGCCTAGTTTGTGCTGAATACAGTGTAATGACACTTGTGTCATTAATATGTTTATGAACAACTGAAAAAAGCACAAATGTCAGGGTATGTCAAAACTTCTCCAGGCCCCAAATCAGCCTCAGACTCCAGAGGGTTAAAGCATGCATATCAAAGTTCCTTTGAAGTTCTAGACATTTGCCCTACATTTGTATGTGAGCTTAATATGCTGCCACAGGTTGACACCTGCTTTTGTATAGTAGGCCCTTTTTGAGAAAAGCCTGGCCTCTATCTAAGTGTTTGGTGACCCCTTTAAGCCCCAGCTAGGAGAGTTTTTTGTTGTCACTGAGTGCTTCACCTGTTGGTTTGCACACTCAGGGTGGATAGATCACTTTCTGTTTAAAGTGTGTATCTGTCAGCTTCCTTTCAGTTATCCGTTTATCAGCTATATTGCATATACAGTGATTGTAGGCTAGATTGTTAAGCCTCTTTCTAGTTAGCAATAGTGTTGTATTGGCTGTTTCATGGATATCAGTGCTCACATACTGTTTTATACACTGCTTCAGGCCCTGCAGCATGTTTGTTTGAGGTGGTAGGCTTAATTAGCCTCCCTTAGACCATGTTGATTGTTTTGGTTCCCTTTTAGTCTCAGAACTTAGGGTACTTTGCCTGTTTGGAAAGTGTAGCCTAGTACAGGTTGTAGTTAGCTTCCCATAGCTAGTGGGTTAGAGCTGGTTCCCTGTAGCTTGGTCCCCTAGAAACTCACGAGCTGAAGCCATGTGTCATTGAATCGGTAGGCCTCTTCTGGCCTCCGTTTTAGTTTACATGTTGGCACAGTTTGTGTTTTCTGTGCGGCTCAGGATGAAATGTCAGTAGTGAAACCTTACTGAGGTTTGGTTTAACCTATTGTTGCCTCTTTGAGTCGATGATTCTAGTTGAGCCAAGAGCCACCTAGAGATTAGGTTGGACCTTGTGCTCCTGGAAACGGCCACGAGACTTTCGCCTTGTGTCCTGAGGGAGGCTAAGCCTACGGGCCGCCTTTTGGATACACTGGCGTTTGTTTAGGTGTATTTCTCTCTGAGAACTATTTCTTTACACCTTGTTGGCCAGGGGCCCAAGTGGTAGATTCAACCCCCTCTTTTGCGGGTTGTTTACCAGGCTTGGGACCTAAAACACTGCCACGAGCTGATGCCACGTGTTTGTTGAGGTTATAGGCCTTCCAGGCCTTCCTTAATACGTGTTGGCGTACGTTGTACTCCTCTTGCTTAAAGAGTAGAAGGTGCTTTTACTGAGTACACTGCTCGTCGGATTGTGTTGGGTATAGTCTACCTGTTAGGTGAGCTCTGCACTTCCCCTTGGGGTTTGTAATAGTGCTTAGCTCCCTAAGCTGATTATGATGGTTTGGCCTTGATCAGGCCCCGTCTTTAGGGTCAGCCCCAGGCTGGTTTGTGCTCCCCTTTTCAGGGCTTTCAGCGCACAGCCTCCTCAGTGCGTTAATTAAGCACTGGGTAGATCCTAGGTTGAGCGGATTACCTCCCCTCGATATGAGGGTTCATAGCACTCAGCTGAGTTCTGCTCTCCAGGATGCCCATCTCTACGCGTGGGGCTGAGCTGGTGTCTGCCTTTCTGCAGTCACTCTTACCTACTATCTTCCTGAAGAATGCGTTTTAGAGGCTCTGTATTCAGACAGGGTTGGCCGGAACTGAGTCTGTTCCCTGATAAGACCAGGTCGGCCTCCCTGGTGGCAATGAGGGTGACCTCGCTCCCCTCATGAGTGACTGGCCGAGGTTCCCTTTGGTTCCTTGGCCACATTCCCTTAAAGGAACCACTTTTCTCACAAGAAAATTGGGTTCTAGACACCTTAGCATTTCTCTAGGCTCTATTTGTTAAAAGAGAAAGGTAGAAGCCTGTGGGAAGGTCAGCTTGGGCTGTTGGCCAAAGGGAATGCTGTCACTGACAGCCTGGTGTGACCCGAGGGGGAGTTGCTGGGCAGTTTGAGAACTGCCTTGAGGCCTTTGCCTCAGCCATATTTTTTGGCAGGCACTCCCCTCCAGCATGGCGGCGTGGGTATATTGTTCCCCAATGCGTTCTGTTCAACGCAGAGTAGAGTTCCCTTTCGAAAGGGAACGTCTCAGGTTACGTATGTAACCATGGTTCCCTAAGAACAGGGAACGAGACTCTGCGTTCCTTTGCCATGCTTCAGGTTGCCTGCCTTCAGAACAGTCTCTCAAGACGATAAGATAGTGACCGTCTCTCCAGGCGCTCCCTTTATACATCCGGGTCGCGCCGTATGACGTCATAGGCTGTCGCCGGCCAATAGCAATTGGAGTTGTTGGATAGTGCTTTCGACACCTGGGTCACGTGACGGTTCCCCAATGCGTTCTGTTCAACGCAGAGTCTCGTTCCCTGTTCTCAGGGAAAAGCAGAATGTGCCATGTTTGCTGTTCTCGCATTTACGAGACTTTGACCAGCGGATGTCGCTAGCATGCCACGCCCTTCTGCTCTGCTGCCCTGCGCATGTGTAGAGGTTTCTTATTATTATGAGAAACTAAGTCATTATTACGAGAAAGTTTCTCATTATTATGAGATACTAAGTCATAATTACGAGAAAGTTTCTCATTATTATGAGATGTTAAGTCATTATTACGAGAATGTTTCTCATTATTATGACTTACAGAATTAGATTTTTTTACTCAACTGTGGCAGAAACGGGCTTCCATAGTTTACTGTACTGCACACAAATCATACCATTTAAAAAATGTGAACAGATGACGTGAGAACATCAAAAGAGAGATCAAAATTTATGCATACATGGGCAGCCTAGCAATACTTACAAAGGATTTGTTCATTGCCCGCTTGACATCGTCAGAGCCGTCTGAGTAGATCTGCTGGAACAGCTTATTGAGAGCAGCATCCCCCTCCAGGTTCTCGTTCTTTTCCTCCTCTTTTATTTCACCCACCAACTTGTCCCAGTTGCGTGTGTAGTGGGAGGATGATGGATACTGGTCTAATAAATATAGATGGAAATAACAGGGAAAATAACAATAACCTGGTTTAACCCACTTTGGCAAAATCAAAGGAAATGTTGGCTTTATTCTGTGTGCTTTTCAATACTAACTGGGAGTAAAGTGCTTCACGTTAGAAAGTGTGCCTTCTCCTTGCAGTTTCTCCCAATGTATGGCTGCAGTCTTCTTCATCTTAATCTCTATCTGAGGAAAGACAAGGGGAAGAAAATAGGAAGATCACAAAATTAGAGATCAAGTGCCTTTGCACAGAATGCATGCTTCAGAAGAGCAGCAGGAAATGCAAGATCCACGGCAATCAATTAGGGTTTGTTAAATGGAAATGACTAATCATAGCTTAATTACAAAACGTTTCTGGCTTCCTGATAAAGAGACAATACCAACAAGAGCTCACACAATACAAACAAAATGCTGACATTTGTAGGAATGTGACGGGCAAAAGAATGTAATGGTTTTTGCTCCTCGATTCCAGTTTTTGTGGATCTTCAATTAACAATTTAGTACTTGTAATAAACATTTGGAAAAAAAGAATTGCAATTTCATTACCAATAATTACTAATCAATTTATTTCATATATTTCAAAGAGCCTTATAGCTATGGCATTATTTTACTGACAAATGTAGAGAGCGCATTATTGTGACGCAAAAGCACATCCATGTAATGCATGAGCGTGAATCTCTCTGCTCATGCGCGATTTCCTTTGCTCCCGCACAAAACTGGACGCGCGCTCTCAAATATACAGTGCTCTCTTATGAACTGTCTTTCCTCTCGCTGAGATATTGTGTGTGCGCGATAAAACTGTTCCCTGTGCACTCGCAAATCTCTCCGTGCTCTTGCACTAGAAATTAATTCGCTTCTGGATTTAATGCTGTCAAAGGTTATCAACCAATCAGAATAGACAACTGATCGATGAAAATGCTACATGGAATCTTATTGGCTGAGAGTGAACTGCACCTGGAATTATTTCTACAAAGATGGATATTTAATTTCTTTACAATTTAATATTATTAATCAAATGTGACTTTAGAAATGACTCTGAATTGGGGTGCTTGGATGGTTTGTACATTTAAATAACCTAGTCTAACTGCATCACATTACAGGTCAAACCCCTCTAAGCAATTTATTTAAACAAACTACAAAAAAGGTTCTTAAAGTTAATGTGGTCATATATGTTGTGTACTTGTGTTGAAATACATATATATATATATATATATATATATATATATATATATATATATATATATATATATATATATATATATATACTAAGCTAATGTTAATAGATACAACTTGATTTTAATAATGTATTAGATGTTGAAATGTTGAATTTAAATGTTGAAATTAACATCAACAAAGATCAATAGGGTAAATGCTTTATATGTTGAAATTAACATTAACAAATATTAATAGGCTAAATGCTGTAGAAGTGCAGTTCATTATTGGTTAATGCTAACTAATGCAGTTAACAAATGTTAACTAATGAAACCTTGTTGTAAAGTGTTACCAAAAATATCTTCTGATTTAAGACAGAACTATTTAGATCAGGGTCAGATCATCATTCCCTAAATACTTAAAATGTGGAGATCAAATATACCACCAAGTGGATTTCTTTTGAGGAACTTTTGATGTTTGGAACCCAATAAGCCCATACAGGTATGCATGATTAATCATTAAGAGAATGTGATCTTACTCCTAAATGACAACGATTTGGCTATGTCTATTAAATCTTGTTTTATGATCATACCGGAATATTTAAACATGCTTTTGCACTGCCACTGAAACCAGTGATCATGTAAGCTATGTTTTAAACAACTTGACAAAGTGTTTTCAACAGCACACTATTGCTACTTCTGTGTTGCAAACATTAAATCAGAGGTCTTCAACCCTGCTCCTGGGGACCCACTGTCCTGCAGAGTTTAGCTCCATCCCTAATAAAACACACCTGATTTTCTGAAATGTGACACCACATTTCTAAATAGACCGACTTACAACATTAAATTAGTTGTTCAATCTTTTCTTTTAAATTAAAATTTAAATTAATGTTTTGGTCCATGATATTGTGTAATATGTTGGTTTTGGATAAATTGTTTAGAGTGGATTGACCTGCAATGTGATTCAGTTAGACATACAATTAACTTAATACATAAACCATCCAAGCGGCTCATTCTGAGCCATTTCTAAGATAGGCCTAGGCTACATTTGATTACAATTATAATATTTAATAATATTAAAGAAATTAAATATCCATCTTTGTCAAAATAATTCCACATGCAGTTCACTCTCAGCCAATAGTGGATTCCATGTAGCATTTTCATCTATCAGTCATCTATTCTGATTGGTTGATAAACTTTGAAAGCATTTAATCCAGAAGCGAATTAATTTCTAGTGCAAGAGCAACTAGAGATTCGCGAGTGCACAGGACACAGTTTGAGCGCGCACACATAATATCTAGCGAGAGGAGCGGCAGTTCATAACAGTACTGTATATTTGAGAGTGCGCGTCCAGTTTTGTGCGAGAACAAAGGAAATCACGTGCGAACGGAGAGATTTGTGCTCACGCATTACATGGATGTGCTCTTGCGTCACAATCACATGCTCTCGACATTTATCAGTAAAATAACACCATAATATCCAACTAAGCAAAAAGGACCAAACACCATAAAGACACTGACCATATGACAAACAATAGGATAAGAATGACAATTTTCATATATATATATATATATATATATATATATATATATATATATATATATATATATATATATATATATATATATACACACACACAGTAGGTACGGAAAGTATTCAGACCCCCTTAAATTTTTCACCCTTTGTTATATTACAGCCATTTGCTAAAATCATTTAAGTTCATTTTTTTCCTCATTAATGTACACACAGCACCCCATATTGACAGAAATTATTCTGACATTATTCTGACAATCCATATTGACATTTTTGCAGATTTATTAAAAAAGAAAAACTGAAATATCACATGGTCCTAAGTATTCAGACCCTTTGCTCAGTATTTAGTAGAAGCACCCTTTTGATCTAATACAGCCATGAGTCTTTTTGGGAAAAATGCAACAAGCTTTTCACACCTGGATTTGGGGATCCTCTGCCATTCCTCCTTGCAGATCCTCTCCAGTTCTGTCAGGTTGGATGGTAAACGTTGGTGGACAGCCATTTTTAGGTCTCTCCAGAGATGCTCAATTTGGTTTAAGTCAGGGCTCTGGCTTGGCCATTCAAGAACCGTCACAGAGTTGTTGTGAAGCCACTCCTTTGTTATTTTAGCTGTGTGCTTAGGATCATTGTCTTGTTGGAAGGTAAACCTTCGGCCCAGTCTGAGGTCCTGAGCACTCTGGGGAAGGTTTTCGTCCAGAATATCCCTGTACTTGGCCGCATTCATCTTTCCCTCAATTGCAACCAGTCGTCCTGTCCCTACAGCTGAAAAACACCCCCACAGCATGATGCTGCCACCACCATGCTTCACTGTTTGGACTGTATTGGACAGGTGATGAGCAGTGCATGGTTTTCTCCACACATACCACCTAGAATTAAGGCCAAAAAGTTCTATCTTGGTCTCATCAGACCAGAGAATCTTATTTCTCACCATCTTAGAGTCCTTCAGGTGTTTTTTAGCAAACTCCATGGGGGCTTTCATGTGTCTTGCACTGAGGAGAGGCTTCTGTCGGGCCACTCTGCCATAAAGCCCCAACTGGTGGAGGGCTGCAGTGATGGTTAACTTTCTACAACTTTCTCCCATCTCCCAACTGCATCTCTGGAGCTCAGCCACAGTGATCTTTGGGTTCTTCTTTACCTCTCTCACCAAGGCTCTTCTCCCCCGATAGCCCAGTTTGGCCGGACGGCCAGCTCTAGGAAGGGTTCTGGTCATCCCAAACGTCTTCAATTTAAGGATTATGGAGGCAACTGTGCTCTTAGGAACCTTAAGTGCAGCAGAATTTTTTTGTAACCTTGGCCAGATCTGTGCCTTGCCACAATTCTGTCTCTGAGCTCTTCAGGCAGTTCCTTTGACCTCATGATTCTCATTTGCTCTGACATGCACTGTGAGCTGTAAGGTCTTATAGACAGGTGTGTGGCTTTCCTAATCAAGTCCAATCAGTATAATCAAACACAGCTGGACTCAAATGAAGGTGTAGAACCATCTCAAGGATGATCAGAAGAAATGGACAGCACCTGAGTTAATATATGAGTGTCACAGCAAAGGGTCTGAATACTTAGGACCATGTGATATTTCAGTTTTTCTTTTTTTAATAAATCTGCAAAAATGTCAACAAGTCTGTGTTTTTCTGTCAATATGGGGTGCTGTGTGTACATTAATGAGAAAAAAATGAACTTAAATGATTTTAGCAAATGGCTAAAATGCAATAGGGATGCACCATTATCGGTATTGGGCCCGATATCAAGCTTGTGTACTTGTACTCGTAAAAATACCCCCGATACCAAAGACCAATACCTCGCGAGACGTAACTGACAGAATTTTCCATGCACAGAGACACCGGCAGCAGAAATAATGTCAGCCTCAGGGGTGTGGAAATACTTCAAAATTAATGATGACAACCAGGGGTGCCTGCAGGATTTTATCTCAGGGTATGCACAGAACACTTATTTTTGGCTATAGGCTATGCAAAATGCGATTAAATCAATTATTGCATTGTTGGGAACTATCTAATTCTCGGCTGATCGACTCTTTGATGCACGTAACATATTTCTCTCATATATATATATATATATATATATATATATATATATATATATATATATATATATATATATATATATATAGTCGTGCTCAAAATTATTCATACCCTTGGTAAATATGACCAAAGAAGGCTGTGAAAATAAATCTGCATCGTTAATACTTTTGATCTTTGGATCATAGTCCTGATGGAAGATCCAATCACAACCCATTATATGACTTCTAACAGGGACAGTCAGGTTTTATCTGTTGGCATTTGATAGAATCCATGATGCCATGTATCTGAACAAAATGTGCAGGACCTCCAGCAGAAAAATAAGCTCACAACATTAAAGATCCAGCAGTATATTTCATTGTACACATGGGGTACTTTTTACCCCTGTGTGCACCAAACCCATCTTAAGTGTTTGCTGCTAAAAAAAGCTAATTTTTTGCTTCATCTGACCATAGAACATTTGAAAAGTAACTGACACTACTGGAACTTCAAACAGGATGGTTTCTATGGTCAGATGAAACAAAAAATTAGCTTTTTTTAGCAGCAAACACTCAAGATGTTGTGGGCTTATTTTTCTGCTGGAGGTCCTGCACATCTTGTTCAGATACATGGCATCATGGATTCTATCAAAAACGAACATAAAAAAAATCAAAACCTGACTGTCCCTGTTAGAAGTCTTATAATGGGTCATGATTGGATGTTCCATCAGGACAATGATCCAAAACAAACATCAAAACCAACACAAAAATGGGTCACCGAGCACAAAATGAAGCTTCTGCCCTGGACATCCCAGTCCTCTGACCTGAACCCTAAAGAAAATGAGTGGAGTGAACTGAAGAGAAGCACCACCAACATGGAGCTGGAATCTGAAGGACCTGGAGAGATTCTGTATGAAGGAATGGTCTCTGATCTCTTGTCAGGTGTTCTCCAAACTCATCAGGCATTTTAGGTGAAGAGTCAGAGCTGTTATCTTGGGAAAAGGAGGTTGTAAAAAGTATTGAATAAAAAGGTATGAATAATTTTGAGCATGACTATATATATATATATATATATATATATATATATATATATATATATATATATATATATATATATATATATATACACACATACATATATATATACACACATACATATATATATATATATACACATACATATATATATACACATACATACATATATATATATATATATATATATATATATATATATATATATATATATAAAATCTTGGAAGCAAGTAGTTTAACTTTTTCACAATTACTAGAGAGAATTCGGTAATTCACACCTGCTTAATCTCTCTCCCTCAAAAAAAGGGTTATGGTTAGCACTTTGTCTATTGAGCTTTGCAATTAGCAACTGAGGCTTGGGATGTTTAGAAGAAACAAGTATAGAAAAGTAATTCTACACACAAAAATGTTTTAGGACAAATCTTCAAAAATGCTTAATAAAACACCTCAAAATATCTTTGTGTAGTAACCATGGAATAGGAAAAATAATTAACTCTAGACCATTGAATTACTGAAAAATAATGCTCACCAGAAGTGCATTACCACCACAGTGTTCATTATTTTTAAATCATTCAGTGGCCTGTAGTCAATTATTTCTTATGTCAATAACTTAACTTAGATCGGGCCACTATTAATGACATACAAATGAATAACAGTATGAAAAAAGTTAGTTTAAAAATAAAGAACCTTCAGCTAGACAAGCATATACATTAAGGCTAACCTTGGTTGAAAGGATCCTGTATGTACTCTGTTGTGTGACAACAGGATGCAGAAGATGGACCTTTAGGCTGTAATTTTCTCCTGATGGAAGCTTTATCACAGCTGTCAGCTATGACTCAGAAAAGAGAACAGACTCATTAGATTTTAATTTTGGTAGATAGAATTCAGGCTAGTTTGATATTTCATTATTTTTTGGAACAGAACTAGCATAAGGGCATGGGAGTAGCAGACTGAATGGAATGGCATAAGGTAACAGTCACAGCTACAATAAAGGATTGCATTTATGTAACTAGCCTTACTGTTACCACTCTAAACAGGATTCACACAAGCATTAAGTAACATACATCAACAGTCTCTAGCACACTAGAGCATGCCTCTAGTGCACCAGGGGAGTGAGGTTTATCTCCACAGCTCTTACCAGCTATTAGACTCACCCTCCTAAACTCCCATCTGGGTCATGGCTTTTACAACCCTCACAACTTTACTAATCAAGGTTTACATATACCGAGTTCTGTCATGAAACTCTAGATGGAGCAGGCTGATGGGCCCTTAATGCATCTTGACGATATTTACATCACTAACTACATGCCACAAGCTGATTGGATCATGTCGCATGTGCAGCCAATGAGTTTGTTTTTTAACATTTAAATAACTGGTCAGCATTCACTATAGCAGTTTGCTGCACGCTTTCAGAGTTCCCCTGAAATCCTCCACCTTCCCTAGGTGCATGTTATTGGCAGTAGCAAGTTCCTGTACTCACTCTGCAGCAGCAGCAATCTACAACAGCAGCAATAATCAACAGCAGCAGCGTAGCAGATCTATTCTGCCAAAACCAAAAACATTAACATTGTCATATCCATTACCATGCTAAAAATCAGAGAGTTGTCATGATAGAAATATATTTATCATTACTGTACATGGTCAAATAGAAGTAATCACTTAAGCCTGCCTCATAGAGAGGCAAGGCTCTCCTTCAGAAGATTTAAAATCTTTAAGTATAGCAAGTATCCACAATATTCATACATCTTAAGACAAGATGATAATTTTATCCTTCACACTCTCGATGGTTTGAAGGTGAAAATGTCTTATTTTAATATTTTCAAAATTGATGTAATGCATTTTTTGAGTTAGGAACAAAGTGTTTAAAGTTTCAATCATTAAATAACATTTCAAAGTGTTTAAATTATTATTATTATTATTATTTATTTTCACCTTTGTCAGGTGGTAAAACCAAATATTTGTAGATATATACTCCTAATTTTATTGTGAAATTGTGAAGTAACCCTTACAGTGTCTAACACATTATTCTGTGGTTGTGTACTTTATTCATATTAATTTATAATTATTGCATTCTGTTGGCCAGTTATGTAGTATCTTTAGCATCCGATTTTACTTAAAAAAAATAATCATACAACTATACCAGTAAATGCATTCAATACATTGATTACTCACAATCTAATATCCAGCCATTTGTTCACTTTAAGCTATTTGTTGTTTTAAATAAAGAATTTACATAGTTGCACCACCTAATGAACATCAGTTGTGCCACCTGAAAACATTATCAATGATAGGCAATATGCTGGAAACTATTTTTCCCCCCTTTCAATTACATATAAAAAATAAAATACAAATACAAGTGTTTTAGTCGACAGTCTTGAAGTAGTAAACTGATTAAAAACAAAATACTGCATGACCACATTTGGAATGTAGGAACTGGAAGAGTCTAAAGTGCAATAGATTGGTTAGATACACTGTAATCGATTGTGATTAAATAATAAACAAATGTTTTATATTGATATAAAAAGAATCATCAGTTTAAGTCTGTTGAGAAATTTAAATTAAAATATCAAAACCAAATTGGAAAGTGTATCAAAATATAAAAAATATGGAAAGTTTATCAACCTACCCATACTTGAAAGTAACTATTTTTATCAGTAATTGAGAGATCTACAAACTGATTCACTGCCACAACGATCACTTGGGGTCCTCTGGATGCTACATTAGCATGCTTAACTGTTATTACCTTGTCAATTCATACTAAAAGACTCATGCTTGCAGTTGTGCGACCCTGACATTTGAGAATTATACAAATTCACAGACAAAAGTTTTCAATAATCTCAACAGCTTTAAAACTACTGATATATTTATACAATGTGTTTATATCAAAGGTTTGAAACATAAAATTATGCCACAGTATTTTATTTAGAATTTCTTCTTATTAAAACCATTTTAAAAAGTTTTCTTAGTCTGTTCATTTGTGTGGACACTTGCCCCACCTGACATTTTGGGAGTTTAAGATACCAAAACAAAAAATAATATTCATTATTTGAATGTACTGAAAATGAATTCAAAATAAGTAGGTTTAGATTAAAGTGATTCATGTCATGAATTTATCAAATTATTTTAAAAGGAAATAATGCACTTGGACATACACACAAAAAAAAAAAAACTTTCTCCAAATAAACTAATGGTCCGCAAGATTTAACAAATGCATTAATTTAGCAGACACTTTTCAAAGTGACTTAAAATTGTAAAGTAGTGCAGCAATAAAACCTAAATTTTTTTCTTTAAATTGATGCTGTAAAAAAAAGAAAAAAAATTCATAAGACCCCCTTCAAAATTCTGTGGATAGCTCAGTTAATTAAATTTAGTTTGTACAGTAGATCAGATTGCATGTTTGTTTCGTAGGATAAGGAACAGTTGAGAAAAGGAGGTCTTGATAATGTACCCAAACACAAATTAACGCAAATATCTAACCAGCCAATCACATGGCAGCAACTCAATAGTGCTGTAAAGTCACAGTTCTTTTCAATGAAGCGGTAAAAAAAAAAAAAAAAAAAAAAAAAAAAAAAAAAAAAAAATATATATATATATATATATATATATATATATATATATATATATATATATATATATATATATATATATATATATATATATATATATAGCTGCGAGCAGCGATGACGGGCCAAAGCCCGGTGGCACCGCCACCCCGGTGGCTTCAGGGCAACTGTGCACGGCGGACAATGTTCTAACAGTTAAGCATAAAAGGACTATGTCAAATTCACACCACATTTACTGCACTATAAGGTGGCGCTCCCTGCCCATTTCTAAGGCTTTGCCCATGTCTACTGGCTAACAATCCTGATGTGTGTGTGGAGTTTTAAACAATTTGAAGCATGCTAAGAGTCTCAAAAGCATTCAAAACCAATATTAAAGTTTGATGCGTTGCCAAGGCAACTGTGTTTGAGATATCACGATTCTTTTCAAAGGTCTACATCTGCCATGTTTTGACATTATTTAAATGAAGTTTGAAGCAAATAGGGTAAAAATAAGATGGTGATCTCAAAGCATGCTGAAAGTAACATTTCCTGCTGCCAGTTGGTGGTGCTATAACTTTGACTCACAATAGTCACATCTATTTGATCAGCCTTGTACAACAAACACACAGCCGAAGATTCATCAAAATCAATTAATGTATGCAGAAGTTATATCACTTTGTTTCCCTTTTCTTGCTATAAATTCGTTGCCTCGCCACGGCCAAACCGTTTGAGATATCCAAAATCCGTTTGCAATTAAACAACTTCAGTGTGTTAGCACCAAGTTAAAAAATTTGGTGTAAATTGTATAAACCCTGTTGGAGTACTAGTATTAAATTCAAAGCCTGTTTTTTAAAAAAAATTAACATTCAAACCAAAATAGCTGACTTCCTGTTTGTCGGAGCTAATGAATGTAAATTAGAAAATTGTCCAGCTTGATGAGAACAATATGTGTACCGAGTTTGGTGACTGTAGGAAAAACTAACCCCCCACTTTTGTCAAAAGGTGGAGCTACTGAGCCCCTCCACCACGCCCATTTCTATGGCTTTGTCCATGTCTACTGGTTGACAATATTGATGTGTGTATCGAGTTTCATGCAATTTGAAGCGTGTTCAGAGCCTCAAAAACACTCAAGAATATTATTAAAGTTTGACGTGTTGCCATGGCAACAATATTTAAAATATCAAGAATCCTGTCACAGGTCTACATCTGCTGTGTATTGACATTACACTGATGAAGTTTGAAGCAAATCAGGTAAACATAACAGAGTGAACTCAATGCATTTTGAAAGTGAAACACTTCCTGCTGCCAGTTGGTGGCACTATAACTTTGACTCACAATAGTCACATCCATGTGATCGGACTACTACAACCAACACACTCGTGAAGTTTCATAAAGATCAATGAATGTATGCAGAAGTTATAACACACTTCCTGTTTCCCTTTTCTCGCCATAAATTCATTGCCTCGCCACGGCCAAACTGTTCGAGATATCAAAAATCTGCTGTCAATTTTATCATCATCAATGTCTTGACTTCATGCTGACCGAGTTTGGTGGCAATCGGATTAATTGCCTAGGAGTATATCAAATTCCGGAGCATGCATTTTTCAAACAACCCATAATAGCTGACTTCCTGTTGACGTGACGTATAACTTAGAGTACGAAAGTTGTTCGGCCCGATTAGGTCTATATGTGTACCGAGATTTGTATTTGTATGTGCAAGTGTGTTTGATATATAGACCATGTTTTCGGACCCCATTCAAGGGGGCGCTGTCGAGCCACGCTGCCACGCCCGGGTACCAGCTTCTGCCCGGCCCTGATGGCCGCGGGTTCCGATGTATGTGCAAAGTTTCATGAGTTTTCGAGCATGGTAAGGGCCCCAAAAATGCCCAAATAGTTGGAAAAAATAATTTAAAAAAAATTATAATAATAATAAATATAGCTGCAAGCAGCAATGCGGGGCCAAGCACCGAAGGCACCGCAAGCAGAGCAGCACACCAAGCAGACCAGAACATCAAGCAGAGCAGCACTGCAAACAGAACAGCACAGCAAAAAGAGCAGCTTTTAAAGCAGAGCAACACAGCAAGCATTTCAAGCACTCAAATGTCTGAGTTGTAGCGCAATGCGGAGCAAGAAGAGCAAAAACAGCAGAAATTGAATGTACATGAAAGACAGCTGGTTCAGAAGTAGAGGTAAGAATGAGCTCAATGTAACCATAAGCTGAGATGAAAATGAACACAGAATTAACAAAAATAGATTTATTTCTACTTAAAAGAAGAAAGACTAGTACAATACTTATTGGGATATTAAAGGAATTGAAATTACAACATTACAAACAATTTAAAGTTGCCCCACACGCAGGGTTCCCGCGGGGTCTTAAAAAGTCTTAAAAAGTCTAAAATTCTGAACTTTAAATTTAAGGCCTTAAAAAGTCTTAAAAACGGCCAGATTTTCATCCGAGGTCTTAAATTTAATGTAGTCAGGTCTACATTTTTTTTTTTTACCCATTTCCAGAAACGCTACCTGCTGAAAGTTATTACAAAGTAGCGAGTCGTAGTTCTTTCTGGGGTATATTGGTGTTGGTATACACAGTGATAAAACTAAAAATCCCGTGATAAATGCAATACCTGCCCGCGAAATACGTCTGCGTCTCCTCGGAGTTATTTTCAACGAGACATGGCTAATCACAGCGATTTCTGCTGTTGGTTACAAGCGGTACCCAGCTCCATGTACGAGTCTTACTGCAAACTTTGCAAAAAAAAATAAAAATAAAAAAATAAAAAAAAATCAATTAGGGACTCTGGGTGTGAAGGCGCTGGAGTCACACGCCAGAGCGGAGAAACACAAGTTAGCCACAAAATGCCTTCAGTGGACTCGGCCAATTAGCCTCACCACTGCCGTCGTCCTCAATGCCTGGTCCCTCCGGTCTCCAGCACAATATCATCACAGCTCCATCAAACAACCTTTGGGCCGGGGTACTTTTGGATCGACTGACACATCAAAAGCCGAGGTGCTTTGGATACTACACACGGTGACTAAACACCACTCATTTAATAGCAACAGTGACATTAGCGATCTCTTCCAAGTGATGTTCCTGAAAGAGGGAACTGATTCGTACTCTTACTGGGCTGTATGTCGTAATGTTCAATGAAATTAATATGCTGTTTTGTAATGTAAATAAATATGAGATGAAATCTATTCTATTTGAGGGCAAGTTTGTTTTAGCCTATTTTCATTTTGGGCCTAAGGTTTTGGGCATTTGGCACGTTGTTGTGTGTGGAAGGTTACTAATGTGATTGCTTTATCTGTAAATGAAATTAATGCTTTTTCGATGACTGAATTCATTGAAATAAAATGATTTTTTCAGAATTTCTTTGATTTGAATATTTTTTGGTAATGCGTCGTGTAGGTCTTAAATTTCAATCTTTATGGTCTTAAAATGTCTTAAAAAGGTCTTAAATTTGACTTACTAAAACCTGCATGAACCCTGCACACGGGACTCGAACCCACAGTCTCTGGATCATGTGTCTGTCACTCTACTCTTTGCGCCACTGGGCAGACAGTGTCGCACAGCTGTCGGAGTTCGGTAGTTCATGAGAATGAACTCACAATGAAGAATTTTTATAAAAATGCACCATAGGTTATATTTATTAATTTTAGTTTAGATCATTCTCAGAAACATTCAATATCTGGAACAGAAGCAATTTGTACAAAATAACCAATAAGCATGCTAAGCTAATTAGTATAAGACAACAAACACAAGCAAGGTCAAATTCAGAGACAAATATCTTGGGAACGGTAGCGAATATCCAAAATCTGTTCAGTCATTTCTATGCGGCTCGGTCCAGAGATCATCTTAGCCAATTTTGGACAAAATTGACCAAAATTTGTGGGAGGATTAGCGAATAACCTGTTTTTCATTTATTTCAATATGGCGGACAAGTACATTTAAGGAAAATGACAAATGACACATTGTTGGAATCAGTATAAGCCAGGGAATAAAATGACAAAGCATAAACATTTCGGAAAATGTTTTCAAAAGTTATAAGCATTTTTGCAATAATCATTACATCTGTGGAACAGTAGGTGGCGCTGTGTTGAAACTTCTCCGGTACCTTCAGGACATTCTGATGGTCAATTTTTGCAAAGATATGTCAGATTGTTTTAAAGATATTGCAATTTATGACAAAATTCAAAATGGCGGACATGCGTTTCATCCGATGTTGACAAAATCTATATCCACGGATTTGGAATGACCCAAGGAATCCAGAGACACCAAGATCTTGATTTTCTGACAAAGTGTTCAAAAGTTATTGGCCAAAATAGCCATTTTACAGATCCCATGACCTGTAGGTGGCGCTGTTCCGAAATTTGGCATGGACCCTCAGGTCATGGTTCCGATGAAGCATACCAATTTTTGTTTCGATTGCTCAAAGTTTGGCCGAGATACAGCCTGTATACCAATTTCGGGTCGACCTCGTTAACTTCATGACATCATAACGTTTATTTTACCAATAGGGAAAAAATTCTCTTCAGTCATTTCTATGTGGCTCGGTCCAAAGATCATCTGATCAAAGTTTGGCCAAAATTGGACAAAATTTGAAGGAGGAGCAGCAAAAAAACAATACTGTACTTTTCAAAATGGCTGCTACTGTAATGGGTGGAGTCTTAATGTAAGATGTTGCAAAGCATCAGCATGAAGAGTCAAACCAGATGTACTAAATTACATTTTTATAGAGCAAATGGTTCAAAAGTTATAACCATTAGAATAGTGAATTTTTGAACTGGTGGTGGCACTATAGAGTTGGACCTAGAGACTCCAAATTTGGTTCAATGACTTTTCATGAGCATCTCTACAGGTGTGCCAAATTTCTTCATTTTCTCATGTTCCGTTGATAGGGCTGCCATAGACTCCCATTCGGGAAAAATACAACAGGCTGTGGAAGAGAACTTTTAGTGTAAGAAAGAATTTACAAAAAAAAGCATTACTTAGCACGTTAACCATATTAGCATGCTAAGCTAACTTAATGCTAATTAAGCTCATGGTTAACTTGATAGCTGAAGAGCCACATTAAAAAGAATGACAACTGGTTAGCATGCTAAGCAATTAGCATGCTAAGCTAACTAGCATAAGTCAACAAACACAAGCAAGGTCACATTCAGAGACGAATATCTCGGGAACGGTAACGAATATCAAAAATCCGTTCAGTCATTTCTATGCGGCTCAGTCCAAAGATCATCTGAGCTGATTTTGAAAAAAAATTGACAAAATTTGTGGGAGGAGTAGCAAAAAAACTGTTTTTCGTTTATTTCAATATGGTGGAGAGGTACATTTAAGGAAAATGACAAATTACACATCGTTGGAATTGGCATTAGCCAGGGAATAAAATGACAAAGCATACACATTTTGGACAGTGTTTTCAAAAGTTATAAGCATTTTTGCAAAAAACATCATATCTGTGGAACAGTAGGTGGCGCTGTTTTGAAACTTCTCAGGTACCTTCAGGACCTTCTAAAGGTCATACGTACCTATTTTTGTGAAGATATGTCAAATTGTTTAAAAGATTTTGCAATTTATGACAAAATTCAAAATG
Organism: Megalobrama amblycephala; assembly: GCF_018812025.1. Lineage (NCBI taxonomy): Eukaryota > Metazoa > Chordata > Actinopteri > Cypriniformes > Xenocyprididae > Megalobrama > Megalobrama amblycephala. The sequence continues at coordinate 377,783 of NW_025953342.1, forward strand.
GCGGACACGTGGTTCATCCAATGTTGACAAATTCGATATCCTCAGATTCGGCATGACCGAAGGAATCCAAAGACACTAAGAAAGTGTTCAAAAGTTATTGGCCAAAATAGCTATTTCTCAGATCTCATGACCTGTAGGTGGTGCTGTTCCCAAATTTGGCATGGAACCTCAGCTCATGCTCTTGATCAAGTGTACCAATTTTTGTTTCGATTGCTCAAAGATTGGCCGAGATACAGGCTCTATAGCAATTTTGGGACAACCTCGTTAACTTCATGACATCATAACTTTTGAACAAAGATGAATTAAAAAAAATCTGTTCAGTCATTTCTGTGCGGTTCAGTCCAAAGATCATCTGATCACAGATTGGACAAAATTGGACAAATTTTGAAGGAGGAGTAGCGAAAAAACGGAATACTGTACTTTTCAAAATGGCTGCTACTGTAATGGGTGGAGACTTAATGTAATATGTTGAACAGCATCAGCATGACGAGACAAATCAGATGTACTAAATTACATTTTTCTACAGCAAATAGTTCAAATGTTATAACCTTTAGAATGTTGAATTTTTGAACTGGTGGTGGCGCTAGAGTTGGTTCTAGAGACTCCAAAATTGGTCAAATTTCTAGACATTACCATCACTATAAGTGTGCCAAATTTCATCATTTTCTCATGTTCCGTTGATAGGGCTGCCATAGACTCCCATTCGGGAGGAAGAATAAATATAGCTGCAAGCAGCAATGCGGGGCCAAGCACCAAAGGCCATTGACAAAAAGGAATAAATAATAATGAGAAAAATTAAATAAGAAATAATTAGAAAAATGTTTGGGTTGTAGCGCAGTGCGGAGCAACAAGACCAAAAACAGCAGAAATTGTATGTACTTGAAATAAAAGGTGGTTCAGAAGTAGAGGTGAGAATGAACTCAAAATGAACAGAATAAGAAATAAGAGGAAAAAAGGAATCAAATTGACTCACCACACACAATTGTATAAAGTTGCACCACACAGGATTCAAACCCACAACCTCCAGGTCCAGTGTTTGTTTCTCATCTCATTGCACCACTGGGCAAGTGAATGTTTACACAACTGCCGAAGTTCACTAGTTTATGTGAAAATGGACTCAAAATGAAGATTTTTTTATAAAACTGCACTGAATGTTATATTTAAGAACTTTACTTTAGATAATTCTGCAGCTCATCATGCTGTAGCGCAATACGGAGCAGGAAGAGCAAAAACAGCAGAAAATTAACAAACATGAAACAGCTGGTTCAGAATTACAGGCGAGAATGAACTCAGAATGTACAGAAGCTTAGATGAAAATGAACACAGCATGAATAAAAAGCATTTATTTCTAATCCAAGAGGCAACAAAGGAATCAAAACACACAATTTCATAAAACCACTCCACCCGGGATTCGAACCCACTATATTTGGGTACAGCGCTCTTCAGGTATCTGGCTTTACACATTGAGCTACTTGAGGAAGCACGTTCAACAGGCTGTGGAAGAGAACTTTTAGTGTAAGATAGAATTTACAAAAAAAAGCATTACTTAACATGCTAACCATATTAGCATGCTAAGCTAACTTAATGCTAATGAAGCTCATGGTTAACTTGATAACTGAAGAGCCACATTAAAGAGAATGACAACAGGTTAGCATGCTAAGCAATTAGCATGCTAAGCTAACTAGCATAAGACAACAAACACAAGCAAGGTCACATTCAGAGACGAATATCTCGGGAACGGTAGCGAATATCAAAAATCCATTCAGTCATTTCTGTGCGGCTCGGTCCAAAGATCATCTGAGCTGATTTTGGACAAAATTGACCAAAATTTGTAAGAGGAGTAGCGAAAAAATTGTTTTTCATTTACTTCAATATGGCAGACAGGTATATTTAAGGAAAATGACAAATGATACATTTGTTGGAATCGGCATAAGCCAGAGAATAAAATGACAAAGCATACACATTTTGGAAAGTGTTTTAAAAAGTTATAAGCGTTTTTGCAATAATCATTACATCTGTGGAACAGTAGGTGGCGCTGTGCTGAAACTTCTCAGGTACCTTCAGGACCTTCTAAAGGTCATACGTACCAATTTTTGTGAAGATATGTCAAATTGTTTAAAAGATATTGCAATTTATGACAAAATTCTAAATAGCGGACACGTGATTCATCCAATATTGACAGAATCGGTATCGTCGGATTCGGCATGATTCGGCAAGGAATCCATAGACACCAAGACCTTGATTTTCTGACAAACTGTTCAAAAGTTATTGGCCAAAATAGCCATTTTTCATATCTCATGACCTGTAGGTGGCGCTGTTCCCAAGTTTGGCATAGACCCTCAGACCATGGTCCTGATGAAGCGTACCAATTTTTATTAGCCGATTAGCCGATACACAGCCTCTACAGGGAGTGCAGAATTATTAGGCAAGTTCCCTGAATCCCTGCGGATTGCAAAGGCTGATTCCAAATCATCAGTTCTCATTCTGCTCGATCTATCTGCTGCCTTTGACACGGTGAATCATAAGATCCTCCTGTCCACCCTCTCATCACTGGGCATCACAGGTACTCCGCTTCTCTGGTTTGAATCCTATCTCACAGGAAGGTCTTTCAGGGTTGCCTGGAGAGGGGAGGTATCCAAAGCTCATCAACTAACCACGGGTGTTCCTCAGGGTTCAGTTCTTGGACCCCTCCTCTTCTCCATTTACACTACATCACTTGGTCCCATCATTCAGGCACATGGTTTCTCCTACCATTGCTATGCTGATGACACACAACTCTTCCTTTCATTCCAACCAGATGATCCCACAGTAGCTGCACGAATCTCAAGCTGTCTGGCGGGCATCTCGGCATGGATGAAAGAACATCATCTACAGCTCAACCTGGCTAAGACTGAGCTTCTCGTCTTCCCTGCCAATCCGACTCTAAATCACGATTTCAGCATCCAGATAGGTACATCCTCAATTACCCCGTCAAATTCGGCCAGAAATCTTGGAGTAATCCTTGATGACCAACTGTCCTTCAAAGACCACATTGCAAAGACAGCTCGGTCATGCAGATTTGCACTATACAACATCAGGAAAATCAGGCCCTTTCTAACAGAACATGCAACACAACTTCTGGTCCAAGCCCTGGTCATTTCTAGGCTTGATTACTGCAATGCTCTTCTGGCTGGACTGCCATCATGCACAATCAAGCCTCTACAAATGATTCAGAACGCTGCAGCACGTCTCGTCTTCAACGAGCCCAAAAGAGCCCACGTCACGCCTCTCTTCATCTCTCTTCACTGGCTACCACTTGCTGCTCGCATCAAATTCAAGGCGTTGATGCTTGCTTACAGATCTGCCACAGGCTCAGCACCCTCCTACTTCCACTCACTCTTACGAGTCTACACTCCTACCAGAAACCTGCGCTCATTAAAGGAGCGAAGGCTTGTGGTACCATCACAGAGAGGCACAAAATCACTTTCCAGAACGTTCTCGTTCACTGTTCCTTGCTGGTGGAACGATCTTCCTGCCTCCATCCGGAATGCGGAATCCCTGGCAATATTCAAAAGACAGCTGAAAACCCATCTCTTTCGTGAGCACTTAACCTCATCTTAAAAAAAAAAAAAAAAAAAAAAAAAAAAACTTCTTACTCCTATCCTTTCACTTCCTCTAATCCCTCTCTATTGTAGCTTAGGATAATCTGAGCACTGCCTATAACTTGTATTATGAGCACTTCTTGTCTATTTGCCTCGTCATGACGACTCGCTTGTTGTATTCCTCACTTGTAAGTCGCTTTGGATAAAAGCGTCTGCCAAATGAATAAATGTAAATGTAAATGTAAGTTGATTTTCTGATCATATTTTTTTTCCAAGCACATTTTACCAATTCCAATCCACATCAATCTTAATAACTACTATTAATATTGTTTTTAATCATTTATAAGTGATATATAATTGTTCATGAAGGCTGGAAATGAAGAATGCCCTATATTCAGGTGTGCAGAATTATTAGGCAGGTTTTCTTTTACAGATAAAATGAGCCAAAAAAGAGATTTAACTCAGACTGAAAAGTCAAAAATTATTAAATACTCATGAGAAGGACGCAATACTAATGTAATACTAGAAATTGCAAAGTTAAAGCATGACCATTGGACAGTGAAATGCTCATTGGGTCAGCGGGGTCATACAAAAACAGCTGGAGAAGAAAAGACACGTTAACTGCAAAATAATTAAGAATTAAGGTGAAGAATTAAGTGTGAAACCATCAGGAACCCTTTAGTCTCCAGCGCCACCATTTCCCAGTACTGAAACCTACCTGGAGTCTTCAGAAGTGTGAGGTGTCAGGATCTCAGAGACTTAGGTTAGGTGAAGAATCCTAAAAAGCGACCCGCTCTTAATAAGAATCACAAGCTGAAGTGTTATAAAGTACATGAAGACTGGGTTTTTATAGGCCTTATAGACAGACAGCTTGAGAGTGACTCCTGAAGGACCAGCACCACATCCTCTTGTACCACTGTTTGAAGAATTTATCTTCCAGAATCTGGCAGTAAGTTTTGGAAGATCATTTAGTCCATCTCTGCAAGATGGACATTTCAGGATAAGAGATGGACTAAAAGTGAACTCCCACACCTTACTGCCAGATTCTGGAAGATAAATTCTTCAAACAGTGGTACAAGAGGATGTGGTGCTGGTCCTTCAGGAGTCACTCTCAAGCTGTCTGTCTATAAGGCCTATAAAAACCCAGTCTTCATGTACTTTATAACACTTCAGCTTGTGATTCTTATTAAGAGCAGGTCGCTTTTTAGGATTCTTCACCTAACCTAAGTCTCTGAGATCCTGACACCTCACACTTCTGAAGACTCCAGGTAGGTTTCAGTACTGGGAAATGGTGGCGCTGGAGACTAAAGGGTTCCTGATGGTTTCACACTTAATTCTTCACCTTAATTCTTAATTATGTAGGGCACCGCTCGACAGAACTTACAAATGGCTTCATCAGCCAGAGGCATGATTGAACAAAGCTTCATTTGGTCCAATAGATCCATTTCCTGAAGTGATGACGTGACTTCTTTTAACAAAGGACTCTGTCTAAAGGACTTATTAGCTCATCAGCAATAAACTAATCAGAACCCATCACGTGGATCTGATCACATTAAATCTATTGATTCTCTCACAAAACCCTCTTGTATTAGCGGACGGAACAGGAAAACACCCATCAACGGATTTGAAGACGAATCTGTCCTATCAATACCTCCCTTGTATTGAGCAATCCATCCTGACCCGGTCACTCGTGACTCCGGTCAAAGTTTAAACTATGCTTGAAAACTGTGCAATGAACTTCGAATGGACCATCATTAAGAAATCATTTTAAACTATATACAGAATAATACATGCCATGATGTAATTACTAACATGTCTATTCAATGTATTCAATATGTGGGTTTTCTTCAAATGCATTATTGTAATCATTGTTTTAATTAGGTCAGTCTCGTAATATGTGTGTGTAAGAAGTGTGTCATGTTTGAGCTCTAAATACAGAGTTTATAATTCTCTGTAATTCTGTGTGAATGAAACATTGAAATTCAGTATCAGGAAAATATTAAGAAACTTTATAAAGTTGTTAATCAAACAGGAGAATGTTCTGCAGATATCACGCGGTGTGATCAATGGACAATAGACGAGGCGTGTCTAATCTCCGTAGCAACGTCTCATTGGAGGATCGCATCTGAAGGATGGACCCAAATTGCTCCTTTAAAACTAAAAAACTTTCCCAATAGCCAGTTGTCAAAAGATATGTAAAAGATACGTCAAAGAATCGATACGCTGAAGAAGGGTTGAAGAACCCATCTAACTGCCGTGGCTGATTTCCATCTGACAGTCGCTGACTATCTTCATCCACGAGCCGCAACAGCCGTCACATCCCGAACCCTGAAACACTCCGTTAAACCTTTTGACCAAAGTCTCCAAAGAAGAGAGCCGCTCCAGCCAGACTCTCAGAACAGCGCGTTTCACCAGCCAATAACCTTCTTCAAAGCTTCCGCGCAGCCCAACGAAGGGCTTTCCCGAGAAGACGTCACCTGAAAGACAGCCAATCCAGAACGGGATTCCGCTGTACACGAGTCACGGAACAACCCGATTACCTCAGCTGTCACAGCAAACGCAGGTACAAGCAAACTTCTCTCTCTCTTGCTGGGAACTGGTGAAACTCCTTTAAACCTAAAGAATCAAGCCAAAGCTCTGCTTTTGTGATTTTCCTCAGGTTATGAGTTAAGTTAGCACTGAACTTGGGACTTGTCATAACTCATCAACTCCGCGAATGTGTGTACATGTATGTATGTGTGTGTGTGTGTGTTTAGCCTTAGTTTTCTGTAATCATTAGAAGTAGTCAATAAATCTTGTTTTGATTTTTCACATATACGAGTTTCTTGTGCTGTGTATCAAATTACTGCCTTAAACTTAAAAGATCCTAAAAGTTACCTCTTGCTTATAATATAATAATTACAATAATAACAATAATCATAATAAAATATTGTTACTGTTGGCCGCAGAATAATATTTTATCCAGAATTGGTAAAATACTCTAACCTCAATTTTCGCTGGACGAATAATTGATGAAGTGTTAAATATTAATTCTGAATCATTTACAGTGAATCATTTACAGTTGATTCAATTCTTATTCCCTGTAACAATTAAATTGAGCTAATAAATAGGCTAAGTCCTTACAATTATTTTGCAGTTAACGTGTCTTTTCTTCTCCAGCTGTTTTTGTATGACCCCGCTGACCCAATGAGCATTTCACTGTCCAATGGTCATGCTTTAACTTTGCAATTTCTAGTATTACATTAGTATTGCGTCCTTCTCATGAGTATTTAATAATTTTTGACTTTTCAGTCTGAGTTAAATCTCTTTTTTGGCTCATTTTATCTGTAAAAGAAAACCTGCCTAATAATTCTGCACACCTGAATATAGGGCATTCTTCATTTCCAGCCTTCATGAACAATTATATATCACTTATAAATGATTAAAAACAATATTAATAGTAGTTATTAAGATTGATGTGGATTGGAATTGGTAAAATGTGCTTGGAAAAAAAATATGATCAGAAAATCAACTTGCCTAATAATTCTGCACTCCCTGTATAGCAATTTCGGGTCCACCTCGTTAACTTCATGACATCATAACTTTTTTTTTTTTTACCAGTAGGTCAAAAAATTCTGTTCAGTCATTTCTGTGCAGCTCAGTCCAAAGATCATCTGATCAATGTTTGGACAAAATTGGACACATTTGAAGGAGGAGTAGCGAAAAAACTGAATACTGTACTTTTCAAAATGGCTGCTACTGTAATGGGCGGAGACTTAATGTAAAATGTTGAATAGCATCAGCATGACGAGACAAATCAGATGTACTAAATTACTTTTTTCTAGAGCAAATGGTTCAAATGTTATAACCTTTAGAATAGTGAATTTTTGAACTGGTGGTGGCGCTATAGAGTGGGTTCTACATACTCCAAATTTGGTCCAATCACTTTTCATGAGCATCTCTACAAGTCTGCCAAATTTCATAATTTTCTCATGTTCCGTTGATAGGGCTGCCATAGACTCCCATTGGGGAAGAAGAATAATAATGAATCTAACAGATACAATAGGGGCTATAGCACCTTCGGTGCTTGGCCCCTAATAAAACTAACAATTACAATAGGGGCTACAGCACCTAATAATCCTAAAGAAAACAATAGGGCCTTCAGCCCTTTGGGCTTTGGCCCTAATAATAATTAATCTTTCCTTACATTACGCTACGGAGCCCCGTACATGACATGCAGGGGGAAAAAAGTCAATTGTGCTCACGATTTACTAATTCAGGCTTTTCCCCATGTTTTAATAAAAATGTAGGACTATTTAATAAAAGTAGTCATAAGTAAATTTACAATGTTTTGTTTGTTATTAAAGAAAATGTACATTGTGCATCAGGCTCAATTAAGTCCTCTGTGATGCGTTTAGGTACAACTCGCTTTTCAGAACCCTCAGCAAACTTCCGCTTATGTGGTTCTTTTTGAGTCGGAGCTGACTTTCAACCCCGTCTTACTCTGACTGCCTACAACAAGTATCAAGTTAAACTGTGGCCTAAATATTCATAAAATGCATTTTTAAATAAAATTTAATAAATAAATAAATAAAAAGTTAGTCAGACAGGTTGTTTTCCTAAACGCAAACCTTCCCTAAAATCAGGACAAATGTTAATTCCCATAGTGTATTGTTTAAGTACCTTTTGTTTTTGCTGAACTGAACACCTAAATATTGCAATAAATCAAGTTCAACACAACAGTCTCTTAAAACGTCTACAAACACTCAAGTTCAGTTAAGCTCAAGTTCTCAAAAAGGGCATAAGTAAACCATTATCCTTCAAAAAGTTATCTTCAGTATAATGGATAAATAATATATTGTTAAAGTAAAATGAAAGTGTCAAAGCCTACTTGCACTGGCCATGCTGATTTTGGCTGAAGCCATGTCCTCATCTCATATGTGACCCTGGACCACAAAACCAGTCATAAGTCGCACGGGTATATTTGTAGCAATAGCCAACAATACATAGTATGGGTCAAAATTATTGATTTTTCTTTTATGCCAAAAATCATTAGGATATTAAGTAAAGGTTATGTTCCATGAAGATATTTTGTAAATTTCCTACCGAAAAAAAAACAACAATATATATATATATATATATATATATATATATATATATATATATATATATATATATATATATATATATATATATATATATATATAAAATTTTGTGAGTGGATTGCTAAGGACTTCATTTGGACAACTATAAATGCCATTTTCTCAATATTTCGATTTTTTTGCACCCTCAGATTCCAGATTTTCAAATTGTTGTACTTCGGCCAAATATTGTCCAATCCTAACAAACCATACATAAATGGAAAGTTTATATATTCTTTCATATGATGTATAAATCTCATTTTCAAAAAATTAACCTTTATGAAACACCTTCCATTCATCAACTACCCGCTAATGCACTCCCATTTGCGTATATTGTTGTTGACAAGTTTGGGTGAATAAGGGCAAAAAGTACAGTATTTAGTTCCTTCTATGCCCTGTTGATGGCTATATAAATGACTCCAACAAATATATTGGAGTAAAGAGTTCACATACAGGTGCATCTCAATAAATTAGAATGTCGTGGAAAAGTTAATTTATTTCAGTAATTCAACTCAAATTGCGGAACTCGTGTATTAAATAAATTCAATGCACACAGACTGAAGTACTTTAAAGGATTAGTTCACTTTCAAATAAAAATTTTCCTGATAATTTACTCACCCCCATGTCATCCAAGATGTTCATGTCTTTCTTTCTTCAGTCAAAAAGAAATTTAAGTTTTTATTAATTAAGGTTTTTGATGAAAACATTCCAGGATTTTTCTCCATACAGTGGACTTCAATGGAGCCCAAATGGTTGAAGGTCAAAATTACAGTTTCAGTGCAGCTTCAAAGTGTTCTACACGATCCCAGACGAGAAATAAGAGTCTTATCTAGAGAAACCATTGCTCATTTTCTAAAAAAAAAAATTAATAAATAAATAATAATTATATACATTTTAACAATAAATGCTCATCTTGAACTAGCTCTCTTCTTCTCTATTAGAATTCCAGCAGTGTAGACACTACTAAGTGTATTACTGCCCTCCACAGGACAAAGTTTGAAGCCCAAATCATCACTGACTGTGGAAACTTCACACTGGACTTCAAGCAACATGGTTTCTGTGCCTCTCCACTCTTCCTCCAGACTCTGGGACCATAATTTCCAAATTAAATGCAAAATTTACTTTCATCTGAAAAGAGGACTTTAGACCACTGAGCAGTCCAGGGGGCATATTACAGAAAATTTCTATCTTAGGTCTTATCTTAAGATATAACTTAATTTAGGATTTTTCACAAATCTGTATTACAGAAGCAAATCTTAACTTGATTTAGGATTCTTATCCTATCTTTCAAATCTCATCTTATCTGTAGTTAGGAAATCTTAAACCACTTCATTGAGTTCGGTAATCAACCGTCAGGTCTGTTACCAAGCAACCAACGACACGCAAACTGCTTCTGAGGTAAACCTTAAATCAAAATAGAGAAACAATGAAGTTAAAAGCACAATGGTGTGCTTTTAACTTCAGTGTGGCAGAGATTGAAAGTTCAGCTGAAAAGGTATCGTTAAAGCCTGTTTTATTCGGCAAGTTTTCACCTTCTCTCACTCACGAAGATAAGGAAATATTTTATCATCAAATTGCAGCACATCCTCTGGGTCCTCTAAAAGTCGCTGCTCTTTGTCTTGTATAATTAATAAATGTATCACCATTATCGAAAAAGTATTTTATACTGTGATTTTTACCGTTGGATTTCAAATAGGTTTGAAGTTAGGACACCAGTTGTCCTAAAGTTAAGACAACTTTTAGGATTTTTTGTCAAGTTAGGATGCTTCTGTAATACCAATTTCCTATCCATAGTTAAGATAAGATTATGCACTTAAGAAATGTCATTCTGTAATAGCTTTTGTCCTAAATGAGGTCCTAACTGAAATTGCCATGGTTACCAAACAGATAAGATAGGATTCTAAAGTTAAGATCTTTCTGTAATTCGCCCCCAGAACTTTTTCTCCTTAGCCCAGGCAAGACGCTTCTGATGTTGTCTTTGGTTCAGAACTGGCTTGGTACGTGGAATGTGACAGTTGTACCCCATTTCCTGATGACGTCTGTGTGCGGTGGCTCGATGTACTGACTCCAGCTTCAGTCCACTCCTTTTGAAGCTCTCCTAAGTTCTTAAATCGGCTTCGCCTGACAATCTTCTCAAGCCTGCAGTCATTCCTTTCACTTGTACACCTTTTCCTACCACACTTTTTCCTTCCAGTCAACTTTCCATGTACATGCTTTGGCACAGCACTCTGCGGACAGCCAGCTCTTTCAGCAATGACCCTCTGTGGCTTACCCTCATTGTAGAGGGTCTTGATGATCGTCTTCTGGGCAACTGTCAAGTCAGCAGACTTCCCCCATGACTGCTGTTGGGATTACTGACCTAAACCCAGTATTTATACCCTGAGAATGGTAATTTAATAGCCTGGATGCCAGCCGAACTTAGCCCCGCCCACAACATTTTTAGGTCGGGAAGTTCGGTCTGGACTCGATCCGTAGAGGAGTAATTATGCCCGAACAGAAACTGTTCAGACCAATCACATTGTCAGGGCGATGATTGATAGATTATCACCAGAAACGTAATCAGCCACGTCATCAAAGAGCGCTTGGGTTGAATTAGTTTACAACAATGATGGCTGTTGTTGAAGAACTGAGATTTGTAGATTCCGCCATCGCGTCCATTATAGAAGATATCGACAGCGCATTAATTTTAAAAGAGGAACAGAGGACCGCGATCAAGGCATTTGTCGATGGGAAAGATGTCTTTGCCGTCCTTCCTACGGGATTCGGCAAAAGTTTGATTTATCAGCTGGCCCCAATGGTCGCTAAGAAGATGGGGCGCAATAAAAACCTTGTGGTCATTGTGGTTTCTCCTTTGGTCACACTCATGGAGAACCAAGTGAAAGAAGCAACCGAAATGGGCATCACGGCGATGCAACTCGGCGTGCACGACGAGGTAGACATAACCAGCGTGTTGGCAAGTACTCCGTGTATACTTCAATTCTTTTTACAACACCGGCAAAGATTGTTTACGCTCATCTTCTACTAGTTCCAGCATGTGTGCAGTTGAGTTCTGTTGACAACTATGCGTCGCTCAACATACGTCACTTACTCTGTAGCTCTGATTGGTTGTAGGTCTATCCAATTGAGGTCTTTCCTGGATCGGTTGAAATACGCCCCCATAATCAAAGCCCAATGGAGCAGTATCAGACTCATATTCTGACTAGAATTGAGTATGACCACGTCAGGCTAGTCATTTAATAGAACTTGAAATTAAATATTCTAATAATTTGATTTTGATGAGCAGCAAGCTGTAATCATCAAAATGAAAACAGTGCAGCTTCAAAGTGTTCTACACGATCCCAGACGAGAAATAAGGGTCTTATCTAGAGAAACCATCGCTCATTTTCTAAAAAATGAATAAATAAATAATAATTATATACATTTTAACAATAAATGCTCATCTTGAACTAGCTCTCTCCTTCTATATTAGAATTCCAGCAGTGTAGACACTACTAAGTGTATTACTGCCCTCCACAGGACAAAGTTTGAACTAATTGTTATACAATATGCTAGTGCAAGTATATATGACAATTTAGTCCAAACTTTGACCTGTGGAGGACAGTAATACACTTAGCAGCCCAGTAAACCCAGTATTTATACCCTGAGAAATGTAATTTGCCAAACGACCGTGATTTTCTTTAAATCTGCCAGTTACGGAGACTTCCGGGTAAGCTGATCTACGGCAGCTTTTGTGGCTTCGCGCTTTCGTTATGGAGCGTCATCACTGTCCCGCGTTCTCATTAGTTTGCTGGTCTACGCCGATTTACATGGGAAAGATAAGCTGTGATCGAATCGCTCGCCCAAGATGAAAAATGAGCTGCTGGCAGATCTCGATCAACAAAAATCACATTTTATTTTGATACAAAACTAACTAGACTAAACCAAATGGGAAAAAATCATAACTTACACTATTTTCATAGTATTTAATGTTCTCCATAGGGAAATTAGCCTAATTTTTGTGTGAAAACTGAAAACAAAATAAATTAAGACAGTCCTACTGTAGCTATCAGAGGATGATAATCAATAGTCTGTGCGTTTGTTAAAGTCATCAGTTTGCATCATTTCAACTTTTTAAAATTCAAATTTCAAATTTTTTAAAGAATACTGATTTTTTTTAGCCTACCTATTTTATTATAATTACATTCTACTTTTTATTTATAATATATTGCTAATACTAATTATATTATAGGCCTACTTATTTTTAATTATTAATTTAAAAAAGTACTTCTTTAAAAATTTACGCCATGGTGTTTTTTATTTGTTGTCTGATTTAGATCTGTGTCCTAAACTGATACGATTAAAGGTGAAGAATGTTGTTTGTGTGACACTAGCGGCTCCTAGCGGATTACAAAAATACAGCATATTTTGCAAACGCACCTTTCGTATGTTGCGCCTCCGTCGACTCAAACATCACAGAAGCTCTTACAGGTGCTTGTTAAGGCACGTCTCCACAAGTAAATGTAGGCCACTCTCAATAAAACATTAGAAGTACTTTTCTCTGTGTTACATGTGTCACTGAGTGTTACATGTGTCACTGAGTGTTACATGTGTCACTGAGTAAACTAACACTGTCTAGAGCAGGGGTGTTAAACTCATTTTAGGTTGATGGCCGGATTAGAAAAAAATTAATGTGCGGCAGAATGACCATTTTTTCTTTTTAAACTTATTGCGCTTATAGTTGTATTAATATTAACCATATAAGCAACAAATTAATTTGTGAGAGAACTAGTACACGCTCTTTAAAACTGCATTTGTTTTTACAGCAAAGATTTATTAGATTTATTTCAATAATGCTTTATTTAATATTTGTATTAGCATCAATTTTTATTTTTTATGGCCAATTCCAATTTTTAGATATTTTTTTTTTAAAGCAAATGTATTTGTTGTTAATGTTTTCACAGGCCAAACTGGCCTTATAACAAAAATGTGTAGCCCTTTGATATTAGAGGCAAACACTGCATTTTCATCACAATCCCAACAAAGATGTTATGCACATAATCAGTTGTTTTTTATTTAAATTACTGTATAATTTCAAGATTAACAGCAAGAACAGCATGGTCTAATTTTAGCTTTGTGAAATTATGCTTCATAAGACACCTGCACAATCAGCAGACGGACTGAATGAAAATACAAATTTAATTTCTGAGAGTAGGTGGCGCTTTTGGAACAGCAGTAATATAGCGTTTCCTTGGTTACTGCTATACACAAAGCTACTTCATCTCTCTTTTTTTTTTTTTAAATTATAGTTCAAATCACCTGAGATTGGACAGCTTTACGGGCCGTATGTTTGACACCCCTGGTCTAGAGAGAACGTTTAACTATAAACCTACTCAGCGTAACTGCATCGGCCACATTTTTTACATGACGCACCACCCAGCATACCCGGTTAAAGTCACCGCTCGCCACGATCATCACCACGGAAAGTATTGATCATCACGGTCTAGAATATTAAATATATATATATATATATATATATATATATATATATATATATATATATATATATATATATATATATATATATTTTTTTTTTTTTAGTGGGTACGGAAAGTATTCAGACCCCCTTAAATTTTTCACTCTTTGTTATATTGCAGCCATTTGCTAAAATCATTTAAGTTAATTTTTTTATTAATGTCATTAATGTACACACAGCACCCCATATTGACAGAAAAATACAGAATTGTTGACATTTTAACAGATTTATTAAAAAAGAAAAACTGAATACTTAGGACCATGTGATATTTCAGACCCTTTGCTGTGACACTCATATACTTAACTCAGGTGCTGTCCATTTCTTCTGATCATCCTTGAGATGGTTCTACACCTTCATTTGAGTCCAGCTGTGTTTGATTATACTGATTGGACTTGATTAGGAAAGCCACACACCTGTCTATATAAGACCTTACAGCTCACACTGCATGTCAGAGCAAATGAGAATCATGAGGTCAAAGGAACTGCCTGAAGAGCTCAGAGACAGAATTGTGGCAAGGCACAGATCTGGCCAAGGTTACAAAAAAACTCTGCTGTACTTAAGGTTCCTAAGAGCGCAGTGGCCTCCATAATCCTCAAATGGAAGACGTTTGGGACGATTAGAACCCTTCCTAGAGCTGGCCGACCGGCCAAACTGAGCTATCGGGGGAGAAGAGCCTTGGTGAGAGAGGTAAAGAAGAACCCAAAGATCACTGTGGCTGAGCTCCAGAGATGCAGTCGGGAGATGGGAGAAAGTTGTAGCAAGTCAACCATCACTGCAGCCCTCCACCAGTCGGGGCTTTATGGCAGAGTGGCCCGACGGAAGCCTCTCCTCAGTGCAAGACACATGAAAGCCAAGTTTGCCAAGATGGTGAGAAATAAGATTCTCTGGTCTGATGAGACCAAGATAGAACATTTTGGCCTTAATTCTAAGCGGTATGTGTGGAGAAAACCAGGCACTGCTCATCACCTGTCCAATACAGTCCCAACAGTGAAGCATGGTGGTGGCAGCATCATGCTGTGGGGGTGTTTTTCAGCTGCAGGGACAGAACGACTGGTTGCAATCGAGGGAAAGATGAATGCGGCCAAGTACAGGGATATCCTGGATGAAAACCTTCTCCAGAGTGCTCAGGACCTCAGACTGGGCCGAAGGTTTACCTTCCAACAAGACAATGACCCTAAGCACACAGCTAAAATAACGAAGGAGTGGCTTCACAACAACACCGTAACTGTTCTTGAATGACCCAGCCAGAGCCCTGACTTAAACCCAATTGAACATCTCTGGAGAGACCTAAAAATGGCTGTCCACCAACGTTTACCATCCAACCTGACAGAACTGGAGAGGATCTGCAAGGAGGAATGGCAGAGGATCCCCAAATCCAGGTGTGAAAAACTTGTTGCATCTTTCCCAAAAAGACTCATGGCTGTATTAGATCAAAAGGGTGCTTCTACTAAATACTGAGCAAAGGGTCTGAATACTTAGGACCATGTGATATTTCAGTTTTTCTTTTTTAATAAATCTGCAAAAATGTCAACAATTCTGTGTTTTTCTGTCAATATGGGGTGCTGTGTGTACATTAATGAGGAAAAAAAATGAACTTAAATGATTTTAGCAAATGGCTGCAATATAACAAAGAGTGAAAAATTTAAGGGGGTCTGAACACTTTCCGTACCCACTATATATATATATATAAAAATTCTAGACAGTGATGGGAATAACAGCGTAACTGGCAAAACAAATGCCACGTTACTATAATTGAGCTCACTGAAGCGGTTTTCATCCGAGTAGGCTGTCTCTCAGCCATATAGGACCTGCAAAGATTTTTATCTGGTGTGTGCTGCGGTTAGTCATACACAAATATAATTTTAAACTGATAATAATGAACGATGCTCTGTGTGTATGTCTGTGCAGTGTGTGTCTGTGAGCTTGCGAGCTGAGCACAAGGTCAAACCAGAATACCCTTTGTGACATGCTGGATCGAATATGTGAAATAAGTTTTTCTAGTCGACTAGTAGTTATTAATTTAAGCCATTAGTTGACTAATCACATTTATATTCATTTAATTTCTTAAATACTGGAGAGAATAAACCATAATAATGAGCGTTTATGTATAATATAGGCTAGCCTATATAGCACTCAAGCGCAAGCGTAAAGTTTGCCATAAAGAACTGGCAAAAGTAATAATTATGAATGCGACCAAAACAGCAAGGAGACATTTTAATTGTTTATTAATAAAGTAATGTTTTCTGAATCAGTGTCGGCTGCGAAGATGAAGTTGACATTGCTGACTCTCATCATCTCTACATAGGCTACTGGACGCGCCTCGAGAGAGAATGCACATTTCATTCAGATTAGGCTACATAATCAGAGTAGCCTATTTCTTTTCGTTTTTAGATATTTCAAGTTTTCTGTAGATATATTTCTCATGTCTGCGAGGCAAGCGGCCGCTGAGTTTCGGTTCATTTAGCCTATAAGTCGCGCTCCAGTTCACGCGCCAGTGATCGCGCCCACGCCTGCCATGATTATATTGTCTGCTATATTTGCTTCTTATTTATTAAATCCAGGCAATTGGTTGATGAAACATTGACTAAAATTAAGATACAATTTTTACAAAACAAAATTCACTTTAAAGAAAGGCTTTCTACAAAACAAAACTTAATGAAGTGGTCAAAATCATGTCTGACCCACTCCATGCGTCCCGATATATTGCGCATCTTATGATGCATCTTACTCACGTTGTTCACTTTTCATAATCAAGTAAATGAATTTAAAACATAACATTGGACTATTTAAACATTATTATGAAAGTACATTTTCTTTAATGTCTACCAACACGTATTGTACAATACAGAGAAATTTAATTTCACGAAATTTCGAGCGGATCATGAGTCACAAGTCGGATCAAGAATAATTTATTCTTAGACTTTTATTTAATATTGGGGGCATTCAAGTTATTTGACTTTTTTTTTTAAAAGTAATGCAATGGTTACTTTCCCTGGTAATTAGTTAGTTTTATAATGATGTAACTCAGTTACTAACTCCGTTACTATTTGTGAGAACTAACTAGTAACTATAACTAATTACTTTTTTAAAGTAACGTGCCCAACACTGATTCTAGATACTTTATTATTAGGACTGGGACAATAAATCATTGAGTCGTGAATCGAGAAATGATTCTGGATCGATTCTGAGATTTTCCAAATGTAACGCAATTAGAGATTACTCTCTAATCGATTCTGAGCTTAGATTTTAACAGCAGATGGCACTGTGTGCTTTAGAAGCAGCCGTGTTCTGCTTGCTTCCAATTCCTTATACACACACCACTTGATCCTTCTCTAAAATAATCATTCATAAATTTTGAAAAGGTTGAAGCAAATTTCAGAATCGATTCAAGAGAGAATCACAATGCATTCGGAAAATATCAGAATCAATCCACAAATCTAGATTAATCAATTTATTGTCCCAGCCCTACTTATTATTCTACACTGTGAACATTCTACATTCTACATTTGAAAGCACATTAGCTCAATCCACCAGTTAACATTTACAATGCTGCGTGAAAATATGGGTTGATCTTCGTATTGGTCTGAAGAAAAACAGGAGACGAGCTGAATGAAAATGTAGCTTCAATCTCTGACAGTAGATGGCGCTTATGGAACAGCAGAAATACACTATATTGCCAAAAGTATTGGTGCACCCAACCAAAACATTTAATTCAGGTGTACCAGTCACTTCCATGGCCACAAGTGTATAAAAACAAGCACCTAGGCATGCAGACTGCTTCTACAAACATTTTTGAAAGAATGGGTCGCTCTCAGGAGCTCAGTGAATTCAAGCATTGTACAGTGATAGGTTGCCACCTGCGCAATAAGTCCATTCGTGAAATTTCCTCACTACTAAATATTCCACAGTAAACTGTTAGTGGTATCATAAAGTGGAAGCAATTGGGAACAACAGCAACTCAGCCATGAAGTGGTAGGCCACATAAACTCACAGAGCGGGGTCAGCACATGCTGAGGCACACAGTGCGTAAAAGTCGCCAAATTTCTGCAGCGTCAATAGCTACAGACCTCCAAACTTTGTGTGGCCTTCAGATTAGCTCAAGAACAATGCATAGAGAGCTTCATGCTATGCTTTTCCATGGTCGAGCAGCTGCATCCAAGCCTTACATCACCAAGTGCAATGCAAAGCGTTGGATGCAGTGGTGTAAAGCATGCCACCACTGAACTCTAGGGCAGTGGAGACATGTTCTCTGGAGTGAGGAATCATGCTTCTCTGTCTGGCAATCCAGTGTATGAATCTGGGCTTGGCGGTTGCCAGGAGAACGGTACTTGCCTGGCTGCATTGTGCCAAGTGTAAAGTTTGGTGGAGGGGGGATTATGGTGTGGGGTTATTTTTCAGGGGTTGGTTGGGCTTGGCCCTTAGTTCCAATGAAAGGAACTCTTAATGCTTCAGCATACCAAGACATTTTGGACAATTTCATGCTCCCAACTTTGTGGGAACAGTTTGGGGATGGTCCCTTCCTGTTCCAGCATGACTGCGCACCAGTGCACAAAGCAAGGTCCATAAAGACATGGATGAGTGAGTTTGGTGTGGAGGAACTTGACTGGCCTGCACAGAGTCCTGACGTCAACCCAATAGAACACCTTTGGGATGAATTAGAGTGGAGACTGCAAGCCAGGCCTTCTCCCCAACATCACTGCCTGACCTCACAAATGCGCTTCTAGAAGAATGGTCAAAAATTCCCATAAACACACTCCTAAACCTTGTGAAAAGCCTTCTGAGAAGAATTGAGGCTGTTATAGCTGCAAAGGGTGGGCCAACTCCATGTTAAACCCTACGTATTAAGAATGGGATGTCATTAAAGTTCATGTGCATGTTAAGGACCCAAAACCTTTGGCAATATAGTGTATATTGTTTTCCTCAGTTACCTCTGTAAATAAAGCAGTGCAGCGCTTATAAATGTTACTTTATTAGGCAGGTATTTGTTGGAACTTTGATTAACCATTTTTTAAATGTAGCTCAATACTGAGCCAAGCATCACTGAATTTGCACTTCCCTGGCACTAGGGCAGTTGTGTCCTAATGGTTAGAGTCAGACTTGTAATACCGGCAGGAAAATCTAGGTGGAAACTAGTGAATGAACAGCACTCTCTTCCACTCCTGAGGTGCCCTTGAGCAAGGCACCAATCACTCCCCGGGCATCACAGCAAATGGCAGCCCACTGCTCCGGGTGTGTCTCTACGGTTTGTAGTGTGTGTATGTGTTACTACTCACTAGAAGTGAGTGGCAGTTCTGGGTGAAAATGCCTTGTTGATGCCAGAGGTCAGAGGATAATGGCCAGACTGGTTCGAGCTGATAGAAAGGCAACAGTAAATATAAATAACCACTCTTTACAACCGAGGTATGCAGAACAGTATCTCTGAATGCACAACACAACAAACCTTGAAGCAGTTGGGCTACAGCAGCTGAAAACCACACTAGTGCCACTCTTGAACAGCAAACTGAGGCTACAATTCGCACAAGCTCAACAACATTTTTGACAACAGAAGTTTGGAAAAACGTTGCCTGGTCTGATGGGTGTCAATTTCTGCTGCAATATTCAGATGGTAGGGTTAGAATTTGGCATAAAGAACATGAAAACATCCATCCTGCCTTGTATCAACGATTCAGGCTGCTGGTGGTGGTGTAATGGTGTGGGGGATATTTTCTTGGCACACTTTGGGCCCCTTACCAATTGAGTATTGTTTAAACGCTACAGCCTACTTAAGTATGGTTACTAACATGTTCATTTCTTAATGACTATGATTACATGTGCACCAATAATGTGATTATTTCTAATAATCAGAGTAAGGACTTAAATCGCAGGACTTAAATCGCATGTTTACAACTCTTCACTCCAGTTACATGCAATTTTCATTATTTTGATAAGTAATGAAATAAGTATGGTTATACCACACTAAGTATACAGTATGCATGTTACCAGCTATTGTTTTAATCTACTCCCATCAAATTCAAAACACATTTATGGACATACTGGATATTATTCGGCGGTGTGATGAAAATTGCAATGTCAGGTTTGCCTAAGTTGCCGTTGCGTTCTTTGCACCTGGATGAGGATACGGAGCAGAGACTTCTCAGCGAGATGTGTTGACAGAGTTTAGTGGTTTGGAGAAGAGAAATTTTCAGAAAAATGTCACAGAGTTCATTCATGAAGTTGTGTGAAAAATACACAGCATCAGTGTAGAACCAAGCACATGCAATGCACACTTGGTCAGAGAGGTAAAAATATGATTAAAATTATTAAAACTGGCGTGCGCCACATAGTTTAATGCGAATATGGTTAATATGATTATGAGCTTAATTGCATTCGTTTGATTGAAGTATTGCGTTTACATGAAGTAAAGTTTAATCACAATATTGGCAAAATCCTATTATAAATCGCATTATGAGGGTGCATGTAAACACACTCAATGACCACAGTGTACCCATCTTCTGATGGCTACTTCCAGCAGGATAACAATGAGTTCACTATACTCAAACGGCTTCAACAGTCAACAGATCTTAATAGAATAGAGCACCTTTGTGATGTGGTGGAATGGGAGATTTGCATCATGGATGTGCAGCCAATAAATTAGCAGCAACTGCGTGATGCTATTATGTCAGTATGGACCAAAATCTCTGAGGAATGTTTCCAGCACCTTGTTGAATCTATTCCACAAAGAATTAAGGAAGTTCTGAAGAATTAAAGAAGTTCCAACCCATTACTAGCAAGGTGTACCTAATAAAGTGGCCGGTGAGTAAGCCACTTTAAACAAAGAGGAGACAATTTGGTTTTCCTCTATTATCTAAAAGAGAGGAATAAGATGGATGTAATTACTGATGATTAACCCTCAGGGGTCTGAGGATTTTTGGGGCCCTGGAGAAGTTTTGACATGCCCTGACATTTGTGCTTTTTTCAGTTGTTCATAAACATATTAATGGAAAAAGTGTCATTACACTGTATTCAGCACAAACTAGGCTACCATAATATGTGAGGAACATGTATGTACATGTTTGTGTTTTTGAAGGAATAACGTTTATGCGTGGTTATTGAAAAAACAAAAAACTTAAGTCACTGAAATAAGGCCAAAAAAAGTATATTAAATCTGTGTTCATAAGACTTCTAGGTATTGGAGGTTGTAGACTAGAGTTTTTGCTTCAGAATGAAGTAAAAATTATCCTTCCTACTCCTTCATATAAAACAATAGAGAGATTTAAATTTTCTAAGACACTTTTGGTCAAGAAACACAGTATGCGAGGAGGCGGGAATCCTCATGTATAATGGGTGATTCTCACCTGAGAAGACAAAAGAATTGAATAATAATGACCTGAAATGACTTGCATATTAATGAGGCCTTTCAGTCAGGTAGGCTGTGAAAAAACCCTCTGTGATCATGCTAATAACAGGATTAAAGTCCACTCAGTACAAAAAAAAACATGATTTTTGTGATCTCATGCATGCACGTATTATTGCACATGATATGAAGAAAATTTTGTATAGGCCTATGTTAAATTACACTACCAGTCAAAAGATTGAACACATTATAATGCCATTATAATGTTTTTAAAAGAAGTCTCAAGTCTCTAACCAAATAATGGTTTTCTATTTTAATATACTTTCAAATATAATGTATTTCTGTGATGCAAAGCGTCTGAACATTCCTACCTCTAGAGCATTTCATATAGGCTACTATATTTGTTATATTATAGAGCCTAAATGTTGATGTGCAGTTGACAAACTATACATCATTAAAAAGATCTAAGACTCAAGCTTCACATTTTGACTCTTAAAATCTTATATTGACCATAATTTCTTAATATGCTTAAAAGCATACACATTTGGAGAAATATTGATGGATTCTCATATGTTTATATCAATTTTCTATACAGAGATAATATTTATTATTCTATATTTATTGTCATTACTATGAGTGCTGGATACTGTGTTTTTATCATTCATACTTGCAGCCGGAGGGCGCTCTGCCCCTTTTGTCCACAAATGCCTCAGTAAAAGAAGAGGAATATCATGTGACAATCAAGGAACTAACAGAGGCAAGAGATCGCTAAATATGGCTATTCAAAACACTTTTGAAGACAATAAATACACGATTGAGACGATGAATGCATGTATTGCCTCTGAATTTGCGTCTGAATAACGCTCGCTCCGTGGGCGTGGGCGCATTAGCGGATAATGAGCTGAATCACAGACTTCTGACATGGCTCTCTTTTCATACAGATTACATAAACACAGAAGGTTTGTTTTCGATTTGACTTACATGTTTTAAAACCTGACATCTTAACGTTTTTTTTAGACATAAGTGTAATTTTTTTGTCATTAGTATTCACTAAGTTACAGTTCATTTTCTAAGAACTATCAGATTGGACTTCGTTCAGAGGGAGAGGAGAGATCACGCATCATGTTAGTTTTCTTTATTTTACAAAGAGCACAACATTTTGTTTTTACTCTGAGTGTACACAAATGAAAGAAGATATTCCACAGATTAAAATGGTGTATAACTCTTAATTGTATGTGCAACATTGACAGAGTATTTTGACTCTCTTTCACACTGATAAGAAAAAAACACGGTGGTATCGCCGGCGATACCTTCAGACCTCAGAGTGTTAATGGATAATTGATGTCATTTTCTTGCTCTCATTCCATTAATTTGGAATGTGGACTTGTACTTGTATGCTACTGTGCTGAAAACATCAAGTGTCGTTGAGCATGTAATGCCCATTTGTCTTTCTTCAGTAAGTTCCTGCAAGCCAACTGGCAACTTAATTGAAGTTTAAATGTTTTATTCATATACATTTTATTTGTTGGTATCTTTTCAACATTTAGAACTTTAAAAGTAGACTCATCTCTGTCAGTGCTATTAACATGATGAATACATTAGTGACATGAAGAAAAGCATGAACATTACCTCTCTCTCACCAAAGCAGACAGTTACATCCTCCTTCTTGGCGTTTTTTACCATGATGATCACTGCAACATGAGACTCTGTCTGGTACCAGTCATGTCTGAAGTAGAGTTGGTACTCAAATGTCACACGATTTTTGAGTATCTTAATGTATTGAATCATAATTTGTGTAACAACTAAAAGATGAAAAGTGGGTGTAAAATAAAACAGTGAGAATCATTACTACTTACTTGACAGAAAGGGTTGTAGTTTGCTGTTGTTTAAACAGTCAATTGTTTGTGCAATCCAGTGGAAACCAAGGAGAAAAAGACAAATACATCACCAAACACAGTTTACTGACTTCTCATCTCTCATGTTTCTAAGGACTCCATTTTATGAAATACAACAAACCAATATAAAAACCAAGCAAGAAAAAGGCAGTTATAGCAAATTATTCTTTAATAAGAGCTCACTTAAATACAGGGAAAGACAAAAACATGCATACCAAATCTGAAGTATTGTCTGGAACGTGTGCTGAAAATTCAGAGAACAAGAGGGTATAAGTTGAAGCAAAAAACACACAAAAATTACACTTCATATTGACTAATGTAGAAAATGCATGTGACACATGGATGGAAAGGCCTGGTGAAGTTATACATACTCGCTATTTTGTTCTCACAGTGCTGGATCCATGTTTGAAATCCTTCAACAGAGCCTTTGTAAGACAAATACATATCAAAATGCAGTATTTTACATGCAAAACGAATGAAAATCACTGTGAAATGGCTCAACTACAATTCAACAATATCTGATTAAAGGCATCAATAAACTCACTGTCATGGAGTCTATAAATGGACAGCAATCTTACATCTCACATTTAATGCACTTCTACATGTTGCAAAACCTCTCATGAAATTAGAATGAAATTAATAGATTTGTTCCAATTACACTTCAACTGCATTATTCCTATTTAGACCTGGTATCTTTTTTTTTTCCCCCACAGAATCATACACAAATTTTTCAGTTTAAGGCGACGTCACACTAGATGATTTTACAGCCAATTTCCAGTCAAAAGCCTTGTTTAGATAATCACCACAGATGCAAAAGGATCTGCGGTGATCGGTCTCCTGTCCAAAGACTGTTCTCGCAGAACCCAACCCCCTATATTTTTAAAAACTCATCGGATCTAGGGAAAAAAAAAAAAAAAAAAAAAAAAAAAAAAAAAAAAAAAATCACAAGAATGACCTTTTTGGATCCAATACTGCAAATCTCTCCGAATGGTGAAATGTCCAAAATGAAATGAGTCCAAAATAAAGTTTGTTTTAGGAGTTAGAAACAGCTTGCCAAAGCAAACTTTACAGAAAGTGTTTGTTGTTTATCTTGTCATAGGGAGGATGGCGCACAGCACATATTTACATAAAATATGTTGTGCTAAATATTTAGATATAAATAGAAAATATATCGCCCAGCCATACCACCTAGTCTTACCCATAATCACAATAGAGTAATTTTGAATCATAATGCTACGCCACCTTTAAAATGTATACTTAAGCACAGACATGAACTCATTGGCACTCACAATCAAGCTCTTTTCCAGCTGTGAGGGCCTGAAGAGCAGCAGTGAAGTTATGTAGATGATATTCTGCAATTCTTCAAAAAGAATAACACATCAGGCATTAAACACATTAGGCCTGTTATTTATAGTCATTTGGAATGGCATGCAGCAAACATCCTGACAGATATCACACACCTCTCTCTTTTTCTAAAATCCTAAACAGCTTTAAAATTAGATATTCATGTTTATACTAGGGGTTGAAAGACTTCAGATTTTTTAAATTCGACATTTGTGTGATTGAGTCAACATCGACTAGTCGCTGATGTCGTCATTAATGAAGGAAGGCTATTGCTCCAACAAAACAGCTTATTTTTATCAGTTCTTTTGTCTTTGGGTCATTATATTTCTCAAAGATTTTTGCTCGTTGTAAATCAGATATACATAAAGTAGCACAGTAAAAATTTAATTTACAGTTGCATGAAAAATATGGGAACCACTTGCAAAATATGTGAAAATGTGAATCATTTTAACAAAATAAGAGATCATACAACATGCATGTTATTTTTTATTTAGTACTGTCCTGAGTAAGATATTTTACATAAAAGATGTTTACATATAGTACATAGAAAATGCTACATTTATTAAAATAACCCTGTTCAAAAATTTGGGAACCATTTGTTGTTTTTTTGTTTTGTGATGGTTGTTCACGAGTCCCTTGTATGTTCTGAGCAGTTAAACTTAGCTCTGTTCTTCAGAAAAATCCTCCAGGTCCTGCAAATTCTTCGGTTTTCCAGCATCTTTTGAATATTTGAACCCTTTCCAGCAGTGACTGTATGATTTTGAGATCCATCTTTTCACACTGAGGACAACTGAGGGACTCAAACACAACTATTAAAAAAGGTTCAAACAATCACTGATCCAGAAGGGGTGAAAACGTTTTGAATTTGAAGATCAAGGTAAATTGTACTTTTAAAAAAAACTTATTTAAAACCTCCTCAGTGTGAAAAGATGGATTTCAATATCATACAGTCACTGCTGGAAAGAGTTCAAATATGCAAAAAAATCTTTGAAAATCTGCAGTTGTAGATCATCCAGGTAACCACACACAGTATTAAGAACCAATGGTTCCTAAACTTTTGAACGGGGTTATTTTAATAAATTCAGCATTTTTTTTGTCTTGTGAACTATATATAAACATCTTGTGTGTAAAATATCTTACTCAGGACAGTACTAAATAAAAAATAACATGCATTAGGTATGATCTCTCTTATTTTGTTAAAATTATTCACATTTTCACAGATTCTGGAAGTGGTTCCTATACTTTTTCATGCAACTGTATATGAATGCATTAGTGAGCGCAATTGCGTGTGAATTAATTCTACCTGGCAGTGTCTCTCTACTAATAGTGAAGTTTACTTTAGTTACTAAGAAATGCGTGCTTACGACAAAACTTAGTTCACAGAAACAAGGTGCAGGACAAAAACATTCAGTCAGACAACAGAGTTATATATAATATTACAGACAAAGCAATTTAGACATAGTACACATTTCATACTATATTATTCTATGTAGTGATAAAAAAATACACTGTTGAGGTAAAGATGTAAAGTTACAGCAATTAAAAAAAAAAAAAAAAAAAAAAAAACATTAATTGTAAAACAAAACAAAACTGGTATATTATTGGCTTAATAAAGTGTAGTAGTGTGTATTGCATAGTAAAGTGTAGGCGTGCAGAAGGAGATGATTAGTGGCTGTTGTGTAGCCTGAAGGCTTGAAGGTAAAAACTTTTCTTTAATCCAATAGACCCCTTAAAAGTTTGTAAACATTGCAACATTTCCTGGTGGGCGGGGCTTAGCTGGAGGCAAAAAGAGACGTTGGACTCAATGTTGACAAGCATAAGCTAGCATGTTTTAGGAGGGATTTATTAAACATAGATGCAGAAGAAGGTTCAGAACTGTCCGAATATGTACAGTCACTGACTCTGCGGGACCGTGACAGCTATTTTTGTAAATTAACTTAAGTTTTGGATATTTCCTAGACAACATATGAATTTCTTTCAGGTGGTCCGGGGAATTTTGTCAAGGCTTACTGTCTAATGTAACCTAACGCTGGGTTAACTATGATTATGGCTAGAAATGTGGATTATTTTAAGAGACCATTCAAAGGATGGCACACACATCTATCGCTGTATGTTTGTTTAACATTTAAGCTAGCTAGTGCACTGAATGTTGGCGACTTTTCACCTATAAAACAGAAACTTGCTGATTTGTACTAGATAAAACCAACACACCATTACATATGCATCGATTATTTTACCTGATATGAAGTGTGCACTGCAAAAACGACTATTATTTATGATCGTCTCCGTCCAGTCTGTACGCCGTATTGCATTCAACCACAATTATCTTTTTGATTTCTGTGAAGGAATGTCTGGCGGGATCTGGTAAAACTTTAGTTTTGAACCAAAGTGCTGTTCCTTCTATTCTGGCAGCCAAAAACACAACAAGACGACATTTTAAAGTCAAAACCTCAAACTTTTAGCGCGCCTGCTATGAGTTTTTATTTATGTTTTGCCTCCAGCTAGAGCGGTAACGTCACAGTGACGTAGGCGATTAAGGGGTCTATAGTTTGTCTGAACCTCAGCAATAACTAGATGAAAAAAGTTCGTCGAGACAAACTTTAAGTTGGCTTGAAAAAGCCGGTCCAGAAAGTTTGAAGTAATTTTAAAAGTTTAAAGTTTGAGAGTTTTCAGTTTGAAAGTTTAAGTTTTAGTTTAGTAGTTTTGATCGATAGATAGATAGATAGATAGATCTTTGTTCTGCGGTTGCTAGGGTACTTGGGGTGGTTGCTAAGGCATTGCTATGCGGTTGCTAGGGTAAACAGAGTGCTTGCTAAGGTGTTGCTATGCGGTTGCTAGGGTATCTGGGGTGGTTGCTAAGATGTTGCTATGCGGTTGATAGGGTACTCGGAGTGGTTGCTAAGATGTTGCTATGTGGTTGCTAGGGTACTCTGGATGGTTGCTAAGGTGTTGCTCTGCGGTTGCTGGGGTACCAGGGGTGGTTGCTAAGATGTTGCTATGCGGTTGCTAGGGTACTCGGAGTGGTTGCTAAGGTGTTGATATGTGGTTGCTAAGGTATTCTGGGTGGTTGCTAGGGTACTCAGGGTGGTTGCTAAGGTGTTGCTATGCAGTTGCTAAGGTATTTTGTGTGGTTGCTATGGTGTTGCTAGGGTACTCTGGTTGGTTGCTAAGGTGTTGCTATGCGGTTGCTAGGGTACTCAGGGTGGTTGCTAAGGCATTGCTATGCGGTTGCTAGGGTACTCGGTTTGGTTGCTAAGGCGTTGCTATGCGGTTGCTAGGGTACCCAGGGTGGTTGCTAAGGTGTTGCCATGTGGTTGCTAAGGTATTCTGGGTGGTTGCTAGGGTGTTGCTATGCAGTTGCTAGGATACCCGGGGTGGTTGCTAAGGTGTTGCTACGCGATTGCTAGTGTACCCGGGCTGGTTGCTAGGATGATGTCAGGGTGATTTGTGTGGTTACTATGCGGTTGCCATGGTGTTCTGGGTGGTTGCTATGTGGTTGCTAGGTTGTTCTGGGTGGTTTCTATGAGAGTTGATGATAGATAGATAGATACATAGATAGATACATAGATAGATAGATATTAGTTAGATACTTATTAGATAGATATAGATGAGTTTATGAGTTTGAATGAGTTTAGATAGATAGATAGATAGATATTAGTTAGATAGTTAGACAGATAGATAGATAGTTATTAGTTAGATAGTTATTAGATAGATAGATAGATAGATAGATAGATGAGTTTGAGTTTGAATGAGTTTAGATAGATAGATATTAGTAAGATAGTTATTAGATAGATAGATAGATAGATAGTTATTAGTTAGATAGTTATTAGATAGATGGATAGATATGAGTTTATGAGTTTGAATGAGTTTAGATAGATAGATAGATATTAGATAGTTATTAGATAGATAGATAGATAGATAGATAGATAGATAGATTCATGAGTTAATGAGTTTGAATGAGTTTGAATGGCTCAGTAATAGTACATAGAATGGAAGCTTCATTGAGTTTAATGGGCTTCAGTTAGTTTAGATTTGAATTTTGACAGTTGGAGTTTCACGGAATGTTCAGATCAGCCAAGAGAGTTCAATGAAAGTTAATGTGATTTTTCCAAGTTTTAATC
This sequence comes from Megalobrama amblycephala, assembly GCF_018812025.1. Taxonomy (NCBI): domain Eukaryota; kingdom Metazoa; phylum Chordata; class Actinopteri; order Cypriniformes; family Xenocyprididae; genus Megalobrama; species Megalobrama amblycephala. Next base: position 406,689 of record NW_025953342.1, read on the forward strand.
AGCATTTTTAGGAAAACCGTAAGTCCGATCAGTTAGAAAAGATATAGCACACTAAGTCAGAACAGTCTGAAGGTCTAGTCAGAGTTTGGAGTTTGTAGAGTTAAAGTTCTAGGAGGAGATAGAGTTGGAAATTTATGGTAAGAAGAAGAATAATAACTAGATAAAAAAGTTTGAAGACAAACTTTAAGTTGGCTTGAAAAAGCCGGTCCAGAAAGTTTGAAGTAGTTTTAAAATTTTGAAGTTTGAAAGTTTAAGTTTTATTAGATAGATTTAGTTCAATAGATAGACTTAGTTTGATAGATTTAGTTTGATAGATAGATAGATAGATAGATAGATAGATTCAGGGTACTTAAGGCGGTTGCTAGGGTGTTAAGTGGTTGCTAGGGTACTCAGGGTGGTTGCAAGGGTGTTGCTATGCGGTTGCTAAGGAACTCGGGTGGTTGCTAAGGTGTTGCTATGGGGTTGCTAGGGTATTGGGGTGGTTGCTAGGGTGCTCAGGGTGGTTGTTATGGTGTTGCTATGCGGTTGCTAGGGTACTCAGGGTGGTTGCTAGGGTGTTGCTATGAGGTTGCTATGGTACTCAGGGTGGTTGCTAGGGTGGTGCTATGCGGTTGCTAAGGTGTTCTGAGTGGTTGCTATGGTGTTGCTATGTGGTTGCTAGGGTACTTGGGGTGGTTGCTAAGATGTTGCTATGCGGTTGCTAGGCTACTCGGGGTGGTTGTTATGGTGTTGCTATGCGGTTGCTAGGGTACTCAGGGTGGTTGCTAGGGTGTTGCTATGAGGTTGCTATGGTACTCAGGGTGGTTGCTAGGGTGTTGCTATGCGGTTGCTAAGGTGTTCTGAGTGGTTGCTAGGGTACTTGGGGTGGTTGCTAGGGTGTTGCTATGCGGCTGCTAGGGTACTCGGGGTGGTTGCTAAGATGTTGCTATGCGGTTGCTAGGCTACTCGGGGTGGTTGCTATGGTGTTGCTATGCGGTTGCTAGGGTACTTGGGGTGGTTGCTAGGGTGTTGCTATGCGGTTGCTAGGGTACTCGGGGTGGTTGCTAAGATGTTGCTATGCGGTTGCTAGGGTACTTGGGGTGGTTGCTAGGGTGTTGCTATGCAGTTTCTAGGGTACTCTGGGTGGTTGCTAGGCAGTTGCTATGGTAACCTGGGTGGTTGCTAAGGTGTTGCTAGGCAGTTGCTAGGGTGTTCTGGGTGGTTGCTGGGTGGTTGCTAGGCGGTTGCTATGGTAACCTGGGTGGTTGCTATGATGTTGCTAAGTGGTTAGTAGTTGTCACAGATGGTTACTATCAAGTTTTTATAGAGTTGTTAGCATGTTCTTAGCCCAGTTTAACACTTAGCTAATCACTATTAGCATGTAGCTATTCACTGCTAGCATGTGTTGCATGTTGGAAGTCCAGATTGCTAGCATGAGTCAAAAGAGCCAACCGCCATCTCTCTACGATGTTCTAATGCAGAGATATAGATTTTGCAAAACGGTTGCTAGGGTACTCTGTTTGGTTGCTAGGGAGTGGCTTGGCAGCTACCAGTGATGATACTCCAAAGGTTGCTTGACAATATAAACCAACCCCCATGTCTGTACAATGTTCTGATGCAGAGATATAGATTTTCCAAAATGGTTGCTAGGGTACTCTGTTGGTTGCTAGGGAGTGGCTTGGCAGCTACCAATGATGATACTCCAAAGGCTGCTTGACAATACAAACGAACCCCCATGTCTGTACGATGTTCTGATGCAGAGATATAGATTTTGCAATACGGTTGCTAGGGTACTCTGTTTGTTGCTAGGGAGTGGCTTGGCAGCTACCAATGATGATACTCCAAAGGCTGCTGAACAAAATAAACCAACCCCCATGTCTGTACGATGTTCTGATGCAGAGATATAGATTTTGCAAAACGGTTGCTAGGGTACTCTGTTTGGTTGCTAGGGAGTGGCTTGGGAGCTACCAATGATGATACTCCAAAGGCTGCTTGACAATATAAACAAACCCCCATGCCTCTATGATATTCAGATTTGAAGCTATCCCTCTATGCTTTGGGTTGCTAGGGTATTGCTATGAGGTTGCTAGGATATTCTATATATGATAGATAGATAGATAGATAGATAGATAGACAGATAGAGAAATAGATTTAGTTTGATAGATAGATAGATAGATAGATAGATAGATAGATAGAGGAGTTTATGAGGATAGATAGATAGATAGATAGAGAAATAGATTTAGTTTGATAGATAGATAGATAGATAGATAGATAGATAGATGAGTTTATGAGGATAGATAGATAGATAGATAGATAGATTTAGTTTGACAGATAGATAGATAGATAGATAGATAGATAGAGTTTATGAGGATAGATAGATAGATAGATAGATTTAGTTTGACTGATTGATAGATTGATAGATAGATAGATAGATAGATAGATAGATAGATTTAGTTTGACAGATAGATAGATAGATAGATAGATAGATAGATAGATAGATGAGTTTATGAGTATAGATAGATAGATAGATAGATAGATAGATTTAGTTTGATAGATAGATAGATAGATTCAGTTTGATAGATAGATAGATAGATAGATAGATAGATAGATAGATAGAGTTTGAATGAGTTTGAATGGATTAGAAATAGTACATAGAATGGCAGTTGAGTCTAATTGAGTTTGAGAGTCTAATGGGCTTCCGTAGTTTAAATTTGAATTTTGACAGTTGGAGTTTGAACGTCTTGGCTCATTTGAACATTCCGTCAATGAAAGTCAATGGGATTTTTCCGAGCTTTAACAGTCATTTTTAGGAAAACCGTAAGTCTGATCAGTCTGAAAAGATATAGCACACTAAGTCAGAACAGTTTGAAGGTCTGACCCGAGTTTGGAGTTTGTAGAGTTAAAGCTCTAGGAGGAGTAGCTCTTGCAAATTTTACCGTAAGAAGAATAATAATAATAATAATAAGTTTAAATAGGATTACAGTAAGTTGGCTTTTTTCAAGCCAACTTAACTAGATAAAAAAGTTTGAGGACAAACTTTAAGTTGGCTTGAAAAAGCCGGTCCAGAAAGTTTGAAGTAGTTTTAAAAGTGTGAAGTTTGAGAGTTTTCAGTTTAAAAGTTTAAGTTTTAGTTTAGTAGTTAGATTTAACATTAGGTTAATCACTATTAGCATGTAGCTATTCACTGCTAGCATGTGTAGCATGTTGGAAGTCCAGATTGCTAGCATGAGTCAAAAGAGCCAACCGCCATGTCGCTATGATGTTCTTATGCAGAGATATAGATCTTGCAAAACGGTTGCTAGGGTTCTCTGTTTGGTTGCTAGGGAGTGGCTTGGCAGCTACCAGTGATGATACTCCAAAGGCTGCTTGACAATATAAACCAACCCCCATGTCGCTACGATGTTCTTATGCAGAGATATAGATTTTGCAAAACGGTTGCTAGGGTACTCTGTTTGGTTGCTAGGGAGTGGCTTTGCAGCTACCAATGATGATACTCCAAAGGCTGCTTGACAATAAAAACCAACCCCCATGTCTGGACGATGTTCTGATGCAGAGTTATAGATTTTGCAAAACAGTTGCTAGGGTACTCTGTCTGGTTGCTAGGGAGTGGATTTGCAGCTACCAATGATGATACTCCAAAGGCTGCTTGACAATATAAACCAACCCCCATGTCTGTACGATGTTCTGATGCAGAGATATAGATTTTGCAAAACGGTTGCTAGGGTACTCTGTTTGGTTGCTAGGGAGTGGCTTTGCAGCTACAAATGATGATACTCCAAAGGCTGCTTGACAATATAAACCAACCCGCATGTCTGTACAATGTTCTGATGCAGAGATATAGATTTTGCAAAACGGTTGCTAGGATACTCTGTTTGGTTGCTAGGGAGTGGTTTTGCAGCTACCAATGATGATAATCCAAAGACTGCTTGACAATATAAAACAACCCCCATGTCTGGACGATGTTCTGATGCAGAGTTATAGATTTTGCAAAACAGTTGCTAGGGTACTCTGTCTGGTTGCTAGGGAGTGGCTTTGCAGCTACAAATGATGATACTCCAAAGGCTGCTTGACAATATAAACCAACCCCCATGTCTGTACGATGTTCTGATGCAGAGATATAGATTTTGCAAAAAGGTCGCTAGGGTACTCTGTTTGGTTGCTAGGGAGTGGCTTTGCAGCTACAAATGATGATACTCCAAAGGCTGCTTGACAATATAAACCAACCCGCATGTCTGTACAATGTTCTGATGCAGAGATATAGATTTTGCAAAACGGTTGCTAGGATACTCTGTTTGGTTGCTAGGGAGTGGTTTTGCAGCTACCAATGATGATAATCCAAAGGCTGCTTGACATTATAAACCAACCCCCATGTCTCTATGATGTTCTGATGCAGAGATATAGATTTTCCAAAATGGTTGCTAGGGTACTCTGTTTGGTTGCTAGGGAGTGGCTTGGCAGCTTGGCAGATAGATAGATAGATAGATAGATAGATAGATAGATAGATAGATAGATGAGTTTGAATGAGATAGATAGATAGATAGATAGATAGATAGATAGATAGATAGATAGATAGATAGATAGATAAAGTTTGAATGAGATAGATAGATAGATAGATAGATAGATAGATAGATAGATAGATATATAGATGAGTTTGAATGAGATAGATAGATAGATGAGTTTGAATGAGATAGATAGATAAGATAGATAGATAGATAGATAGATAGATAGATAAAGTTTGAATGAGATAGATAGATAGATAGATAGATAGATAGATAGATAGATATATAGATGAGTTTGAATGAGATAGATAGATAGATGAGTTTGAATGAGATAGATAGATAGATAGATGGATAGATAGATAGATAGATAGATAGATAGATAGATGAGTTTGGATGAGTTAGATAGATAGATAGATGAGTTTGAATGAGTTAGATAGATAGATAGATAGATAGATAGATAGATAGATAGATAGATGAGTTTGAATGAGATAGATAGATAGATAGATAGATAGATAGATAGATAGATAGATGAGTTTGAATGAGATAGATAGATAGATAGATAGATAGATAGATAGATAGATAGATAGATGAGTTTGGATGAGTTAGATAGATAGATGAGTTTGAATGAGTAGATAGATAGATAGATAGATAGATAGATAGATAGATGAGTTTGAATGAGTTAGATAGATAGATAGATAGATAGATAGATAGATGAGTTTGAATGAGTTAGATAGATAGATAGATAGATAGATGAGTTTGAATGAGTTAGATAGATAGATAGATAGATGAGTTTGGATGAGTTAGATAGATAGATGAGTTTGAATGAGTTAGATAGATAGATAGATAGATAGATAGATAGATACATAGATAGATAGATGAGTTTGAATGAGTTAGATAGATAGATAGATAGATAGATAGATAGATAGATAGATGAGTTTGAATGAGTTAGATAGATAGATAGATAGATAGAGTTTAATGAGTTAGATAGATAGATGAGTTTGAATGAGTTAGATAGATAGATAGATAGATAGATAGATAGATGAGTTTGAATGAGTTAGATAGATAGATAGATAGATAGATAGATGAGTTTGAATGAGTTAGATAGATAGATAGATAGATAGATAGATGAGTTTGAATGAGATAAATAGATAGATAGATAGATAGATAGATAGATAGATAGATGAGTTTGAATGAGTTAGATAGATAGATAGATAGATACATAGATAGATAGATGAGTTTGAATGAGTTAGATAGATAGATAGATAGATAGATAGATAGATGAGTTTGAATGAGATAGATAGATAGATAGATAGATAGATAGATAGATGAGTTTGGATGAGTTAGATAGATAGATGAGTTAGATAGATAGATAGATAGATAGATAGATAGATAGATAGATAGATAGATAGATAGATAGATGAGTTTGAATGAGTTAGATAGATAGATAGATAGATAGATAGATACATAGATAGATAGATGAGTTTGAATGAGTTAGATAGATAGATAGATAGATGAGTTTGAATGAGTAGATAGATAGATAGATAGATAGATAGATAGAGTTTAATGAGTTTCAATGGATTAGAAATAGTACATAGAATGGCAGTTGAGTCTAATTGAGTTTTTGAGTCTAATGGGCTTCCATAGTTTGAATTTGAATTTTGACAGTTGGAATTTGAAAGTCTTGGCTCATTTGAACATTCCGTCAATGAAAGTCAATGGGATTTTTCCGAGCTTTAATAGTCATTTTTAGGAAAACCGTAAGTCGGATCAGTTAGAAAAGATATAGCACACTAAGTCAGAACAGTTTGAAGGTCTAGTCTGAGTTTGGAGTTTGTGGAGTTAAAGCTCTAGGAGGAGTTAGTCTTGGAAATTCAAGTAAGAAGAAGAACTAGAATGTACATTTCCTGAAGAAAATGTGAATGGTGCTTGCAGTGGCAAAATTCGGTACCCGGCTGCTAGGGTGCTGTAATTGGTTGCTAGGGCGTGGCTATGAAGTCACTACTTAATGGCTGCTTGATAGGCCGAGTCAAAAGAGCCCAGCCCCAAGTCTCTATGACCTTCTAAACCAAAGATATGATCTCACAGATTTGGTCCCCATGTTAAGTCTATGGGAGTTTTTTCAGCCGTTTTTTTGTACGCCGTGCGAACATCGTACACCCGATCGCTTAGAAAAGTCAAAGCACACCTCTCCTCAATAAGCCGGTCGATTTGACACCTTATTCGTGGGTCTACGACAAACGGTGCGGTACGAGTTACGCGCCAAAGTTTTGTTCAGGTGAATAGTAATTACAATACTAGAATGTACATTTCCTGAAGAAAATGTGAATGGTGCTTGCAGTGGCAAAATTCGGCACCGGTTGCTAGGGTGCTGTAATTGGTTGCTAGGGCGTGGCTATGAAGTTGCTGTGCCACTACTTATTGGCTGGCCGAATCAAAAGAGCCCAGCCCCAAGTCTCTATGACCTTCTGATCCAAAGATATGATCTCACAGATTTTGACACAATGTTAAGTCTATGGGAGTTTTTTCAGCCAATTTTTTCGTATGCTGTGCGAACATCGTACACCCGATCGCTTAGAAAAGTCATAGCACACCTCTTCTCAATAAGCCGGTCTATTTGACACCTCATTCGTGGGTCTACGACAAACGGTGCGGGACGAGTTACGCGCCAAAGTTTTGTCTAGGTGAATAGTAATTACAATACTAGAATGTACATTTCCTGAAGAAAATGTGAATGGTGCTTGCAGTGGCAAAATTTGGCACCGGTTGCTAGGGTGTTCCTAGGCAGTTTCTAAGGTGTTCTGAGCGGTTGCTAGGGTATTGCTAGGCAGTTGTTAGGGTGTTCTGGATGGTTGCTAGGATGTTGCTAAGCAGTTGCTAAGGTGTTCTAAGCGGTTGCTATGGTAACCGGGGTGGTTGCTAGGGTGTTGCTAGGCAGTTTCTAAGGTACTTGGGGTGGTTGCTAAGGTGTTGCTAGGTGGTTGCTAGGGTGCTAGGTGGTTGCTATGGTAACCATGGTGGTTGCTAGGGTGTTGCTAGGCAGTTGCTAAGGTACTTGGAGTGGTTGCTAAGGTGTTGCTGGGCGGTTGCTAGGGTGTTCTGGGTGGTTGCTAGGCGGTTGCTATGGTAACCTGGGTGGTTGCTAAGGTGTTGCTAGGCAGTTTCTAAGGTACCTGGGGTGGTCACTATGGTGTTGCTAGGCGGTTGCTAGGGTGTTCTGGGTGGTTGCTAGGCGGTTGCTATGGTAACCTGAGTGGTTGCTAGGGTGTTGCTAGGCAGTTGCTAAGGTACTTGGAGTGGTTGCTAAGGTGTTGCTAGGCGGTTGCCAAGGTGTTCTGGGTGGTTGCTAGGCGGTTGCTATGGTAACCTGGGTGGTTGCTAGGGTGTTGGTAGGCAGTTGCGAAGGTACCTGGAGTGGTCACTACGGTGTTGCTAGGTGGTTGCTAGGGTGTTCTGGGTGGTTGCTAGGCGGTTGCTATGGTAACCAGGGTGGTTGCTATGGTGTTACTAGGTGGTTGGTAGTTGTCACAGATAGTTACTATAGAGTTTCTATAGAGTTCCTGGCGTGTTCTCAGCCCACTTTAGCACTTAGCTAATCAGTATTAGCATGTAGCTATTCACTGCTAGCATGTGTAGCATGTTGGAAGTCCAGTTTGCTAGCATGAGTCAAAAGAGCCAACCCCCATGTCTCTATGATGCTCTGATGCAGAGATATAGATCTTGTTAAACCGTTGCTAGGGTACTCTGTTTGGTTGCTAAGGAGTGGCTTGGCAGCTACCAATGGAAGAAGAAGAAGAAGAAGAATAAGTATGCAGAAGAATAAGAATGGAGCTTTGCCTTTGGCAAGCACCATTAACTAGAATGTACATTTCCTGAAGAAAATGTGAATGGTGCTTGCAGTGGCAAAATTCGGCACTCTTGATTAGCATGATGCTAGCATGATGCTAACACCATTAGCATACTGCTAGGATGTTTTCAGCAAGATGCTAATCATGTTTGCATAATGCTAGCAAAATGCTAACATGATTAGTATGTTGCTAGCATGTTTTTAACAAGATGCTAACATGATTAGCATGTTTGCTAACATGATTAACATGCTACTAGAATGATGTTAACATGATTAGCATTATGCTAACATGATTAGCATGCTACTATCATGATGCTAACACAGTTTCACTAGTTTGTGTCATGTTTAAACCCTTAGCTAATTGTTATTAGCATGTAGCTATTCACTGCTAGCATGTGTATCATGTTGGAAGTCCAGATTGCTAGCATCAGTCAAAAGAGCCAACCGCCATGTCTCTACGATGCTCTGATGCAGAGATATAGGTCTTGCTAAACGGTTGCTAGGGTACTCTGTTTGGTTGCTATGGAGTGGCTTGGCAGCTGCCAATGATGATACTCCAAAGGCTGCTTGACAATATAAGCCAATCCCCATGTCTCTACGATGTTCTGATGCAGAGAGATACATCTTGAAAAACGGTTGCTAGGGTACTGTTTGGTTGCTAGGGAGTGGCCTGGCAGCTGCCAATGATGATACACCAAAGGCTGCTTGCCAGTATGAATGATTTAAACCAACCCCCATGCTTGCATGATATTCAGATTTGAAGATATCCCTCTTTGCTTTGTGTTGCTAGGGTGCTCTTAATGGTTGCTAGGGCGTGGCTAGGAGGTCTTGAAGGTGATTCGTGATTGGCCGTTTGCTGCCCCGAGTCAAATGAGCCCACCCTCATGTTTCTATGACACTTCTATCCAAAGATATTCCTTTGATCTTTTTCAATGGAAGTCTATGGAACTTGTTGCTATGGTGCTCTATATGGTTGCTAGGGCGTGGCTTGATAGCTTCACAATGATCCTGGGAGACTGATTGGTCACCTGAGTGAAATGAGCCCACCCCCTTGTCTCTATGTCATTGTGATCCAGAGTTATGTTCGAAACAATATCCCTATGTAATTTCCCATAGTAGGAAAAACACAGTACTTCCTGGTTCATGGGCACGGCTTCACCATAGTATGTCTATGGGGCAAATTTGGGCAGCTCTTGCGCCCCAGGGGTACAACTTACACCCCATTTTGAGGTATGGTCTGAGAGAGCCTGTCAGCCTCTTCAAACGTGGTAACTCACATGTTTCTACGAAATTCTCGTTAGGTGCTATGACTCGTCAAAGTTCGTCGCAATGTTAAGTCTATGGGATTTTTCGCCCGATTTTTCGCCCGCCGGACGAACATCGTACACCCGATCGCTTATAAAAGTCATAGCACACCACTCCTCAATAGGCCGGTCGATTTGACACCTCATTCGTGGGTCTATGACAAAAACTGCGGGACGAGTTACGCGCAGACGAAAGTGTCCAGAAGAAGAAGAATAATAACTAGAATGTACATTTCCTGAAGAAAATGTGAATGGTGCTTGCAGTGGCAAAATTCGGCACCGGTTGCTAGGGTGCTGTAATTGGTTGCTAGGGCGTGGCTATGAAGTTGCTGTGCCACTACTTTTTGGCTGGCCGAATCAAAAGAGCCCAGCCCCAAGTCTCTATGACCTTCTGATCCAAAGATATGATCTCACAGATTTTGACCCAATGTTAAGTCTATGGGAGTTTTTTCAGCCATTTTTTTTCGTACGCTGTGCGAACATCGTACACCCGATCGCTTAGAAAAGTCATAGCACACCTCTCCTCAATAAGCCGGTCGATTTGACACCTCATTCGTGGGTCTACGACAAACGGTGCAGGACGAGTTACGCGCCAAAGTTTTGTTCAGGTGAATAGTAATTACAATACTAGAATGTACATTTCCTGAAGAAAATGTGAATGGTGCTTGCAGTGGCAAAATTCCGCCACTCGGTTGCTAGGGTGCTGTAATTGGTTGCTAGGGCGTGGCCATGAAGTCACTACTTATTGGCGGCTTGATAAGCCGAGTGAAAAGAGCCCAGCCCCAAGTCTCTATGACCTTCTAAACCAAAGATATGATCTCACAGATTTGGCCCCCATGTTAAGTCTATGGGAGTTTTTTCAGCCGTTTTTTCGTACGCTGTGCGAACATCGTACACCCGATCGCTTAGAAAAGTCATAGCACACCTCTCCTCAATAAGCCGGTCGATTTGACACCTCATTCGTGGGTCTACGACAAACGGTGCAGGACGAGTTACGCGCCAAAGTTTTGTTCAGGTGAATAGTAATTACAATACTAGAATGTACATTTCCTGAAGAAAATGTGAATGGTGCTTGCAGTGGCAAAATTCGGCACCCGGTTGCTAGGGTGAGGCTATGAAGTCATTAGTTATTGGCTGCTTGATAGGCCGAGTCAAAAGAGCCCAGCCCCAAGTCTCTGCGACCTTCTGATCTAAAGATATGATCTCACAGATTTTGTCCCAATGTTAAGTCTATGGGACTTTTTTATAAAACGAATAATATTGCCTACATGCATTTAAAATAAAGAGGTACATTTCACATTATAAGGCTTTATAATACAGCGTATTAAAAGACAGCCGTCTCACTCACCTCAAGAGAATAGTGTGGGACGATCCTTTGCAAACAGCTCAGTGTCGTCGATTTCGCAGCCAATCAGCAGCGAGCTCTTATTGTACAACCAATAGAATCACACCTTCGCTATATTATTTACACAGACTTTTGTGACGAGTCAAATCCGTAATTAAAGTAATAAATCATAATAATAATGTTGTACAAATCATAACAATAATGTTAATTTAAGCTTTGATTTAATAAAATAAATGTGAGCGCTTCACGTTTCAAAGCCTGAACGTGGCGCTGTTGTGCGTTCTTCAGACTGCTTCAGAGCAGATCACAATCAGATAAAAGCACACATTTATGACAAGCAATCGCATATGAACTAAATGCTGATTAATTATGACAATGTTTACATTACAATGTTTATATTTTAATATGTTGTATGAATGTAGAATGCATATTTTATCTCCCTCATTTGAATTTGAATGAGCGGTCTGAAAAAATAAAGCTTTAGACATTTCAAAATAAGTGTCCCGGTGCATTTCGGGCTTGTTTATGAGTAAAAGTCACGCAATGTGTCCAATTTCCACCCCAGTTACACAAACCTTATTTAATCTAATTTAAATTTAATGTATAATTAATTTAAAGTAAACTTCTAGCTTCTGTCTGGGATGCCCCATCACAGGAAGGAAAGACTAACAAAATCTATAATCATGAAAAAAACATTTTTCATTACTTGAAATAAATGTTAACTGAATAAAACGTACATTTCTTATATTTATTTGTAGTTGAAAGTAACCAGTTATTTAGTTTAATTAACCTGATGTACTAAATGGAAACTGAAATAAAAATTAATAAAGAACTAAACAGACGTTTAAAAATAACAAAAAAAAATATAAAAATGGCAAGAACAACAAAATTACTAAAACTTTTAAAATTAAAATGAAAGCAGACTGAATTCAAAATATTAATGAAAACTATAATAATACCACCTACTAGTATGGCAAGATCTGTTTATTATAGTGTGTGTGAGTGTGTATATATATATATATATTAAGAAATAGTTAAAGAAAGACACATATTTTGCCAAGTTTTCATTGCACCCATAAAGTTTCTAAACACGCTCCTAATTTTTTCAAAGCATTAAGCCCTGGTTTAACATCTCTATTATTAATATAAAGTATGCATATATGTATAAAAATTAATATTCTTGTCAATCATCAGTAATGAAGCAAACATATACACCTGTTTACACCTGGACCACAAAACCAGTCTTAAGTCACACGGGTATATTTGTAGAAATAGCCAACAATACATTGTATTGGTCAAAATTATCGATTTTAATTTTATGTCAAAAATCATCAGGATTGCCAAGGACTTCTTTTGAACAACTTTTAAGGTATTTTTTTTTTCAATATTTAAATTTTTTTACACCCTCCATTTTGAGTCCATGGAGTGGTTGCTAGTGTGCTCTAAGTGGTTGCTAGGGTGTGGCTATGATGAAGATTTGAGGTCATTACCTATTGGCTGCTTGATCAGAAGTCAAATGAGTGTGTGTGAGTGTGAGAGAAAGGCTTCTAAGGGCCTGCATGTGTGTGTGAGTGTGAAAGTGACAGTTGAGAGAGACGGAATGTTCGTGAATTTAAATTTTTCAATGTAAGTCAATGGGACTTTTTTGGCCGCTTTTTCGCCCCCTGTGCGAACATCGTTGGTCCGATCGCTTACAAAAGTCATAGCACACCTCTCCTCAATGAGCCGGTCGATTTGACACCTCATTCATGGGTCTAGGACAAACGCTGCGGGAGTAGCAGCGCGCAGAAATAAAAGTGGAAGAAAATGAGTGTCTGTGTCTGAGAGAGAAAGGGTTCTAAGGGCCTGCGTGTGTGAGTGTGTGTGAGAAAGTGACAGTTGAGAGAGACGGAATGTTCGTGAATTTGAATTTTTCAATGTAAGTCAATGGGACTTTTTTGGCCGCTTTTTCGTCCGCTGTGCGAACATCGTTGGTCCGATCGCTTATAAAAGTCATAGCACACCTCTCCTCAATGAGCCGGTCGATTTGACACCTCATTCATGGGTCTAAGACAAAAACTGCGGGAGGAGTAGCGCGCAGAAATTTTGTCCAGAAGAAGAAGAAGAAGAATAATAAGTATAGCAATAATAAGAATGGAGCTTTGCCTTTGGCAAGCACCATTAACTAGAATGTACATTTCCTGAAGAAAATGTGAATGGTGCTTGCAGTGGCAAAATTCACCACTCGGTTGCTAGGCGGTTGCTAAGGTACTTGGGGTGGTTGCTAGTGTGTTCTGGGTGGTTGCTAGGCGGTTGCTATGGTAACCAGGGTGGTTGCTAGGGTGTTGCTAGGCAGTTGCTAAGGTACCTGGGGTGGTCACTATGGTGTTGCTAGGCGGTTGCTAGGGTGTTCTGGGTGGTTGCTAGGCGGTTGCTATGGTAACCTGGGTGGTTGCTAGGGTGTTGCTAGGCAGTTGCTAAGGTACCTGGGGTGGTCACTACGGTGTTGCTAGGCGGTTGCTAGGGTGTTCTGGGTGGTTGCTAGGCGGTTGCTATGGTAACCCAAGTGGTTGCTAGGGTGTTGCTAGGTAGTTGCTAAGGTACTTGGGGTGGTTGCTAAGGTGTTGCTAGGCGGTTGCTAGGGTGTTCTGGGTGGTTGCTAGGCTGTTGCTAGGCGGTTGCTATGGTAACCAGGGTGGTTGCTAGGGTGTTGCTAGGCAGTTGCTAAGGTACTTTGGGTGGTTGCTAAGGTGTTGCTAGGCGGTTGCTAGGGTGTTCTAGGTGGTTGCTAGGCGGTTGCTATGGTAACCTGGGTGGTTGCTAAGGTGTTGCTAGGCAGTTGTTAAGGTACCTGGAGTGGTCACTATGGTGTTGCTAGGCGGTTGCTAGGGTGTTCTGGGCAGTTGCTATGGTAACCTGGGTGGTTGCTATGGTGTTACTAGGTGGTTGGTAGTTGGCACAGATAGTTACTATGGAGTTTCTATAGAGTTCTTAGCATGTTCTCAGCCCACTTTAGCACTTAGCTAATCACTATTAGCATGTAGCTATTAACTGCTAGCATGTGTAGCATGTTGCAAGTACAGTTTGCTAGCATGAGTCAAAAAAGCCAACCCCCATGTGTCTACGATGTTCTGATGCAGAGATATAGGCATCGCTAAATGGTTGCTAGGGTACTCTGTTTGGTTGCTAGGGAGTGGCTTGACAGTTGCCAATGATGATACTCCAAAGGCTGCTTGACAATATAAACCAACCCCCATGTCTTTATGATGTTCTGATGCAGAGATATGGATCTTGAAAAACGGTTGCTAGGGTAATCTGGTTGGTTGCTAGGGAGTGGCCTGGCAGCTACCAATGATGATACTCCAAAGGCTGCTTGACAATATAAACCAACCCCCATGTCTTTACGATGTTCTGATGCAGAGATATAGATCTTGCTAAACGGTTGCTAGGGTACTCTGTTTGGTTGCTAGGGAGTGGCTTGGCAGCTGCCAGTAATGATAAACCAAAGGCTGCTTGCCAGTATGAATGATATAAACCAACCCCCATGCCTCTATGATATTCAGATTTGAAGATATCCCTCTATTCTTTGGGTTGCTAGGGTGCTCTTAATGGTTGCTAGGGCGTGGCTAGGAGGTCTTGAAGGTGATTCGTGATTGGCCGTTTGCTGCCCCGAGACAAATGAGCCCACCCTCATGTTTCTATGACACTTCTATCCAAAGATATTCCTTTGATCTTTTTCAATGGAAGTCTATGGAACTTGTTGCTATGGTGCTCTATATGGTTGCTAGGGCGTGGCTTGATAGCTTCACAATGATCCTGGGAGACTGATTGGTCACCTGAGTGAAATGAGCCCACCCCCTTGTCTCTATGTCATTGTGATCCAGAGTTATGTTAAATACAAAATCCCTATGTAATTTCCCATAGTAGGAAAAACACAGTACTTCCTGGTTCATGGGCACGGCTTCACCATAGTATGTCTATGGGGCAAATTTGGGCAGCTCTTGCGCCCCAGGGGTACAACTTACACCCCATTTTGAGGTATGGTCTGAGAGAGCCTGTCAGCCTCTTCAAACGTGGTAACTCACATGATTCTACGAAATTCTCGTTAGGAGCTATGACTCGTCAAAGTTCGTCGCAATGTTAAGTCTATGGGATTTTTCGCCCGATTTTTCGCCCGCCGGACGAACATCGTACACCCGATCGCTTATAAAAGTCATAGCACACCACTCCTCAATAGGCCGGTCGATTTGACACCTCATTCGTGGGTCTATGACAAAAACTGCGGGACGAGTTACGCGCAGACGAAAGTGTCCAGAAGAAGAAGAATAATAATAAGTATGCAGAAGATTAAGAATGGAGCTTTGCCTTTGGCAAGCACCATTAACTAGAATGTACATTTCCTGAAGAAAATGTGAATGGTGCTTGCAGTGGCAAAATCGGCACTCGGTTGCTAGGCGGTTGCTAAGGTACTTGGGGTGGTTGCTAAGGTGTTGCTAGGCGGTTGCTAGGGTGTTTATGGGTGGTTGCTAGGCGGTTGCTAGGGTAACCTGGGTGGTTGCTAGGGTGTTGCTAGGCAGTTGCTAAGGTACTTGGGGTGGTTGCTAGGCAGGCGGTTGCTATGGTAACCTGGGTGGTTGCTAGGGTGTTGCTAGGCAGTTGGTAAGGTACCTGGGGTGGTCACTATGGTGTTGCTAGGCGGTTGCTAGGGTGTTCTGGGTGGTTGCTAGGCGGTTGCTATGGTAACCTGGGTGGTTGCTAGGGTGTTGCTAGGCAGTTGCTAAGGTACCTGGGGTGGTCACTACGGTGTTGCTAGG
>NW_025953342.1:424321-426821 GCF_018812025.1 Megalobrama amblycephala
CACAGATAGTTACTATGGAGTTTCTATAGAGTTCTTAGCATGTTCTCAGCCCACTTTAGCACTTAGCTAATCACTATTAGCATGTAGCTATTAACTGCTAGCATGTGTAGCATGTTGGAAGTCCAGTTTGCTAGCATGAGTCAAAAGAGCCAACCGCCATGTCTCTATGATGCTCTGATGCAGAGATATAGATCTTGCTAAACGGTTGCTAGGGTACTCTGTTTGGTTGCTAGGGAGTGGCTTGGCAGCTACCAATGATGAAACTCCAAACGCTGCTTGACAATATAAACCAACCCCCATGTCTGTATGATGCTCTGATGCAGAGATATAGGTCTCGCTACACGGTTGCTAGGGTACTCTGTTTGGTTGCTAGGGAGTGGCCTGGCAGCTGCCACTGATGATACACCAAAGGATGTTTGCCAGTATGAATGATATAAACCAACCCCCATGCCACTATGATATTCAAATTTGAAGATATCCCTCTATGCTTTGGGTTGCTAGGGTGCTCTATATGGTTGCTAGGGCGTGGCTATGAAGTGTTCAAGGTGATTTGTGATTGGCCGTTTGTTACCCCGAGTCAAATGAGCCCACCCTCATGTTTCTATGACACTTTTATCCAAAGATATTCCTTTGATCTTTTTTAATGGAAGTCTATGGAACTTGTTGCTATGGTGCTCAATATGGTTGCTAGGGCGTGGCTTGATAGCTTCACAATGATCCTGAGAGACTGATTGGTTGCCTGAGTAAAATGAGCCCACCCCCTTGTCTCTATGACACTGTAATCCAGAGTTATGTTCAATACAAAATCCCTATGTAATTTCCCATAGTAGGAAAAACACAGTACTTCCTGGTTCATGGGCACGGCTTCACCATAGTATGTCTATGGGGCAATTTTGGGCAGCTCTTGCGCCCCAGGGGTACAACTTACACCCCATATTGAGGTATGGGCTGACAGAGCTTGCCAGCCTCTTCAAACGTGGTAACCCACATGTTTCTACGAAATTCTCGCTCGGAACAATGACTCGTCAAAGTTTGTCGCAATGCAAAGTCTATGGGATTTTTTTTGCTACTTTGTCGCCCGCCTGACGAACATCGTACACCCGATCGCTTATAAAAGTCATAGCACAGGTCTCCCCAATGAGCCGATCGATTTGACACCTCATTCATGGGTCTAGGACAAACGCTGCGGGAGGAGTAGCGCGCAGAAATAAAAGTGGAAGAAAATGAGTGTCTGTGTCTGAGAGAGAAAGGCTTCTAAGGGCCTGCGTGTGTGAGTGTGTGTGAGAAAGTGACAGTTGAAATTCAAATTTCTGAAGATTCCGCCATTGAAAGTCAATGGGACTTTTTTGGCCGCTTTTTCGCCCCCTGTGCGAACATCGTTGGTCCGATCGCTTATAAAAGTCATAACACATATCTCCTCAATGAGCCGGTCGATTTGACACCTCATTCATGGGTCTAGGACAAACGCTGCGGGAGGAGTAGCGCGCAGAAATAAAAGTGGAAGAAAATGAGTGTCTGTGTCTGAGAGAGAAAGGCTTCTAAGGGCCTGCGTGTGTGAGTGTGTGTGAAAAAGTGACAGTTGAGAGAGACGGAATGTTCGTGAATTTGAATTTTTCAATGTAAGTCAATGGGACTTTTTTGGCAGCTTTTTCGTCCGCTGTGCGAACATCGTTGGTCCGATCGCTTATAAAAGTCATAGCACACCTCTCCTCAATGAGCCGGTCGATTTGACACCTCATTCATGGGTCTACGACAAACGGTGCGGGAGGAGTAGCGCGCAGAAAAAAAAGTGGAAGAAGAAGAATAATAATAATAATAATAACTAGAATGTACATTTCCTGAAGAAAATGTGAATGGTGCTTGCAGTGGCAAAATTCGCCACTCGGTTACTAGGGTGTTCCTAGGCAGTTTCTAAGGTGTTCTGAGCGGTTGCTAGGGTATTGCTAGGCAGTTGCTAGGGTGTTCTGGGTGGTTGCTAGGATGTTGCTAGGCAGTTGCTAAGGTGTTCTAAGCGGTTGCTATGGTAACCGGGGTGGTTGCTAGGGTGTTGCTAGGCAGTTGCTAAGGTACTTGGGGTGGTTGCTAAGGTGTTGCTAGGTGGTTGCTATGGTAACCATGGTGGTTGCTAGGGTGTTGCTAGGCAGTTGCTAAGGTACTTGGAGTGGTTGCTAAGGTGTTGCTGGGCGGTTGCTAGGGTGTTCTGGGTGGTTGCTAGGCGGTTGCTATGGTAACCTGGGTGGTTGCTAAGGTGTTGCTAGGCAGTTGCTAAGGTACCTGGGGTGGTCACTATGGTGTTGCTAGGCGGTTGCTAGGGTGTTCTGGGTGGTTGCTAGGCGGTTGCTATGGTAACCTGGGTGGTTGCTAAGGTGTTGCTAGGCTGTTGCTAAGGTGTTCTGGGTGGTTGCTAGGCGGTTGCTATGGTAACCTGAGTGGTTGCTAGGGTGTTGCTAGGCAGTTGCTAAGGTACTTGGAGTGGTTGCTAAGGTGTTGCTAGGCGGTT
>NW_025953342.1:431821-471821 GCF_018812025.1 Megalobrama amblycephala
TCATTATGAGGACAATCTGGGTTTAACTGGGCTTCACACACACAAACACACACAACCATAACTAACCCTTCATTATGAGGACAATCTGGGTTTAACTGGGCTTCACACACACAAACACACAAAACCATAACTAACCCTTCATTATGAGGACAATCTGGGTTTAACTGGGCTTCACACACACAAACACACAAAACCTTAACTAACCCTTCATTATGAGGACAATCTGGGTTTAACTGGGCTTCACACACACAAACACACACAACCATAACTAACCCTTCATTATGAGGACAATCTGGGTTTAACTGGGCCTCACACACACAAACACACAAAACCCTAACTAACCCTTCATTATGAGGACAATCTGGGTTTAACTGGACATTGTTTACATACACACACACAACCATAACTAACCCTTCATTATGAGGACAGTTTGGGTTTAACTGGACTTCACACACACAAACACACAAAACCCTAACTAACCCTTCATTATGAGGACAATCTGGGTTTAACTGGACATCACTCCATTTACTCCATACATAGCAGGAGTACTAGTATTAGTTAACCATACTAAATCAAATCAGCTCTTCTACACTGAAGAGTGAATTCACAAATTATTGTACATCTTTTTGCTGCCACTGAACCTGCAAAATTAATATGCATACCTAAGGAAATAGTGCTATAATGTGCTGTTGCTATGTCAGCCAACAAGCATACATGTGGTGCAATACACAGGTTAAATTAACCTGGTTGAAGAAAATTTAGTGATCAAAGATCAGCAAGTTTTACACTTCAGACAAGACTAGTTAAAGGTCAATAAGATGAAGCAATAAAACTCAAAAGAAACTGAAAAGGCAATTAATAAAAATTAACAAATGGTAAAAAAGGCTCAACAACTAAGATATAAAATAAGTATGTTTATGGGACCAAAGTGCAACAGGGTATGGGCCACAAAATTCACTCAGCAACACAGTACCAGTGGAAAAAACAAATTATACTGCCTTCCAATAAAAATGCAATTATTTGTACATTTCTATAAAAACAATGTTTTAACAAAAGTAAATAAAAGGATGTCTTCAGCACAAAATATAGACCTGAGTCAGACTCTTCTGCTTATAAATTCAGTGGCCCAACAACATTTTAGACAATTTTGCAGAACAAAAGTCACACACATTAATGTAAGGCCAAAATGATCTCTCTAGGAACTCTCTAAGAACTTTTTTTTTCCAACATCAAACCTCGGTTCCTCACGAAGCCCCTTATATTTTGGACTGTTCTTTCTCTCAGAACAGGGTCCTCTGCAGTCTTGCACTGCTCACACTCGGTTTTTGTTGAAAGGTGTCCCTTTGAAATATGGAATAATGTTTCATGACAGCATTCACTTCATTTGGGCTCCATGGCCTTTTCAGTGTTCCTCGATTTGGTCTCTGCAAAACAAATAAAAATATACATATATACATATACAGTATGTAAATACAGTCAAACCAAAAATTATTCAGACTCTAGATATTCGGTTGTTAAGTCTGACGTCACGCAGCAGCGCTTCCGGGTCCTAACGCTCTATTTCATACCATAAGAAAACAACAAATGGTACTAATATACACACACGATGTGGTGTAATACTAAAAAAATATATATAATCATAACCTTTATCTCCATACCAAAATTCTAGATGGCCAGACAATGATTCATCTTTTATAAATATTTAAAATATTAATGTCTGTGATGCTGTGAGCACGGAGACTGTTGTGTAGACTGTAAGTATTTAAAATGTTTAACTTTTTAAAATGATTGATGTTTAATATGAATAAATAGCGCTCAAAAACGGCCGCCGATGGCATTCTCAAGTGAAACGAGTCAAGGCTTGGACCCGGAAACGGCGTTCCTTACGTCACGACTTAACAAGCGGATAACTTTTGATATATTTTTACTAGTGGGTGCAGGACACTATAGTTCATTTATGTAAATGAGGATAGCTAAAGTAAACTGTGACATATTATACCAAAATATTCTTCATACAGTGGACTACCAGTAAAATTGATAAAAATTTGGAACCAAAAATTATTCAGACACTATGACCTGACCATGTTTTGCTTAAGTGTTATTAGGGCTTGACGATTATGGCCTAAAATCAAAACCTTGATTAATTGAACGATTATTTTGTTTCTGGGTTTTTTTTCCCCTCATAGTTCACTGACAAGGTTTGTACTGTAAATATGATTGACTATTAAAGGTGGGATATTTTTTCCTATTGAAAGAGCGATCTGACATCGTAGCTCACTATCAGCAGTTATTTTATCTATGGTTCGTAATATTTCTTACAGATTTCTGCTCGTTGTAAATCATATAAAGATAAATTAGCACAGTGCCAGTATACGTGTGATTAATTGTACTGTCTCTATTAATTGTGAAGTTGTAGGTTGTAAATAGTTCCTTCAAAAGTAGAAAAATATATGCTATAATAAGTTTTGAATTTCTAAGCTACTTTTGTGATAAATCACAGGACAGCGCTGACAACTAGTTTCTGCGTTCCTCTCTGTGCGCGATCTTCACAGCTACGGTTTGTATGAATGTTCGTGCCACAATGCAGCTGCAGCTCACCACTCGCGCGCCATCACTACACTGCGTTCCAAATTATTATGCAAGTGACATATCAGTAAGATTTCAGTACAATAAACATTCAGATTTTAGTTTTTCCTAAGAAAATGTTTGTTTGTTTATTTATCCATGTCTTTTTAGATAACTGGTATCAATCTCAGACAAAATAATTTGCCAGATCTATGGAAACCCTACTTAGAGGTTGTTCCACATTATTAAGCAAGTCACAGTTCTCATGCAATATGGGGAGGAAGAAAGATCTTTCTGAAGATGAAAAGCATGAAATGGTGCAATGTTGTGCAAAAGGCATGAAAACAACTAATATTGTGTGAAACTGAATGGAGATTATCAAATTATCATAAGATTTGTGAGTGATTTAGAGCACAGCAGAACTCGGTCAGATAAAGGCTTATTAAGGAAAGTTCCTGTCAAAAAAATGTATTGTATTAAAAGGGCAGCTATAAAAAAAAGCAGCAAACAGGCATTTGAAGCTTTTGGTGTCTCTGGAGTCTCAAGAGTCTCAAGAAGCTCTCCATACAGGCTGGCAGTTGTGCGTAAAGATGCATTTCAGCCACTCCAAACCAAATCTCACAAAGACAAACATTTACAGTGGGTTTAGAAATACATGAAGACTAATTTTTAAATAGTTTTATTCACTGACTAATGCTTTACTACAGTGGATGGTCTAAATGGATGGATTTCTGGATGGTTGGTGAATGGCCACCACGTTCCAACAAGACTGCGACGTCAACAGGGAGCTGGCGGGTGATGATTTGGGCTGGAATATTGGGAAGTGAGATGGAAGGTCCCTTTAGGGTCTCTGAGGGTATTAAAATGACTTTTGCAAGATATGTGGAGTTCATAACTGGCCATTTTCAGCTATGGTATAAAAAGGAGGATAGTGCCTTCTGAAATACAATGTATTATACACTATCCCATGCTGCAAAAAAAACACCACAGCAATAAAACTGTTTAAAAATGTATTTCTAAACCCACTGTAAATGTTTCTCTTTGTGAGGTTTGGTTTGGAGTGGCTGAAATGCATCTTTATGCACAACTGCCAGCCTGTATGGAGAGCTTCTTGAGACTCCAGAGACACCAGAAGCTTCAAATACCTGTTTGCTGCTCAACACTGGCTTTTTTTAGCTGCCCTTTTAATACAATTAATTTTTTTGACAGGAACTTTCCTTAATAAACCTTTATCAACCTTTATCTGACCGAGTTCTGCTGTGCTCTAAATCACTCACAAATCTTATGATAATTCGATAATCTCCATTCAGTTTCACACAATATTAGTTGTTTTCATGCCTTTTGCACAACATTGGACCATTTCATGCTTTTCATCTTCAGAAAGATCTTTCTTCCTCCCATATTGCATGAGAACTGTGATTTGCTTAATAATGTGGAACAACCTCTAAGTAGGGTTTTCATAGACCTGGCAAATTATTTTGTCTGACATTGATACCAGTTATCTAAAAAGACATGGATAAATAAACAAACAAACATTTTCTTAGAAAAACTAAAATCTGAATGTTTATTCTGCTGAAATCTAACTGATATGTCACTTGCATAATAATTTGGAACGCGGTGTATGTGTTGAACCGGTGTTCACCTCCGTGTTTTGCTTTTATGCCACTGACTGGACGGGGCAGA
This sequence comes from Megalobrama amblycephala, assembly GCF_018812025.1. Taxonomy (NCBI): domain Eukaryota; kingdom Metazoa; phylum Chordata; class Actinopteri; order Cypriniformes; family Xenocyprididae; genus Megalobrama; species Megalobrama amblycephala. The sequence continues at coordinate 436,070 of NW_025953342.1, forward strand.
GTCACATGGCTACACACGCGGTAGTGTGTTTTTAAGGGGGAAGTATTAACAGGATTAAAAAAAACGAAATAACCGACATGGGAAAATTACGTCGGTTAGAGGTTCTGAATTTCGGTTTTGATTACTTTTCGATTAATCATCCAGCCCTACATGACAGCATTAATTAAAGTTTCTTATGGGTCAAGATCAAGTTTTCTGTTTCAAGCCACTCCCATAATATGTCACCAATCAAAATAATGCACGGCTCAGATTAACTGTACAGCATGTGTGTAAGACTCCAATAAAATTATAAAGTAATTATTATCACAAATAAATCTCAATGAGAAAAACTGGTTGTGTCAATAGTATTATAGACTACACAATATTATTATATTATTTTCAAATAAGTTATTAATTTAGTTCCTGGTTCAGTTCAGAACTCTTTAAATAAAATAGCATTGGATGGAACAGATTTTAAGTATCTGTGCCGCTTAAAAAGATGCAATCTAATCCTGTTTACAAGACATAAGCCTGCTCCCGAGCAGGATAAGTGTCGAAGAACCGAAGAATCCAAGATCGTGCCAAATCGTCATCGATCAAATCCAGCTAACTGAGTTAGCACCATACAAAGAACAGACCCCTGACCGTTCTTTAAAGTATAGGCAAACAAACAAATAAATAAAAAATATATAGTTATTTACCAGTATCCTTTTTTAATCAAGCTGTTTTTGGAACGATAATAGGGGAGGACTGTCCTTACATTTCAGGACAGAGTCATGCCCATCCCCCAATACACAAGTGTGCCAGTGTCAAAGAGAAGTGACACTGTCTTTACAGGTCATCTGAAATCAGAGCAATTGTATGCCGTTTTGTATGCTGTTAGAAAGTGTGCATATTGTGTCTTAACCTTATCCACACTAAAATAAAGCTGACACATACCCAAAGCAACATATCTTTTCATCAAACCCTAACCCTAACACGACGGTCCCCATAGAGGAGGACTGTCCTTACATTTCAGGTCAGAGTCATGCCCATCCCCCAATACACAAGTGATGAAAATGAGTAAACAGAGAAAATCACATTTTACTCAAAGTTGAGACGTCACAACAACGTCTTTAAGACAACGGTCCACATAAAACAGCCTAGTATGATGCTCAACTGTCCTCCACTTAACACTGTCAGTGTCAAAGAGAAGTAAACAATTAAGGAACATACGATCACTTACTTTCTCACTCACTGATGAGGAAGGATTCACACGGCATTCAGTCACAGTCACTGATGTCTCGTCACACAATTCCTGTAATTGTGAGAAAGACAGGTACAAAACTGAGGCAAGGATGTTTGCCAGATTGGCACTACAACCAATACTAGTATAAACCAAAGTCTAAGTATCTACTGTCACTTTAATGGCTGTCGTGCACAAAGCAGACGTAAAACATGTATACATGAGGATCTTGTCTATACAGTAATACAATTTACATTATAAAGGTCAATGTCTGACACATACCCAAAGCAACATATCTTTTCATCAAACCCTAACCCTAACACGACGGTCCCCATAGGGGAGGACTGTCCTTACATTTCAGGTCAGAGTCATGCCCATCCCCCAATACACAAGTGATGAAAATGAATGAACAGAGAAAGGCACATTTTACTCAAAGTTGAGACGTCACAACAACGTCTTTAAGACAACGGTCCACATAAAACAGCCTAGTATGATGCCCAACTGTCCTACACTTAACACTGTCAGTGTCAAAGAGAAGTAAACAATTAAGGAACATACGATCACTTACTTTCTCACTCACTGATGAGGAAGGATTCACACGGCATTCAGTCACAGTCACTGATGTCTCGTCACCCAATTCCTGTAACTGTGAGAAAGACAGGTACAAAACTGAGGCAAGGATGTTTGCCAGATTGGCACTACAACCAATACTAGTATCAACCAAAGTCTAAGTATCTACTGTCACTTTAATGGCTGTCGTGCACAAAGCAGACGTAAAACATGTATACATGAGGATCTTGTCTATACAGTAATACAATTTACATTATAAAGCTCAATGTCTGACACATACCCAAAGCTAGGGCTGGACAATAATTCAATATCAATATATATCGCGATATATTTTTTTTCGGTAACGGTGATATGATTTTTAAACACATTTCCGGTATTTCGATATATACATTACAGCATTTCTCACTGACTTGAGGCGCAGCCGTTAGAAAGAGCAGAGCGCGATTGGCTATTTGCGTGATGACGTACACCAAAGAGACACGCAGCCACCAGCCAGTGCTCAGCAGTTGTACGCTAAGATCAAACGCGAACGCGGCAAGTTTTACAAAATGAGTACACGATGCAAATGCGACGGAACAAGCTTCCACAACTTGATGAAAATGTGTGTGCATAACTACACCATGCTGGTTCATGTTTGGTGCAGAAGAATGTGTGAAATAAAAACTTTAAACACAGATACTTTATTCTGTCTGAGATGTGCCACGTGGCTAGTGTTATTAAACAACGCGAAGCTCCGCGCTGAAACCGAGCATATGTGCTCCGCGTGTATATCATAACAACAATCGTATTTTTCATGTGTTCGTATTCAAACTCCAGTTCTGACCGCATCGCGAGCAAAATACAAACAACACATGTGCTGTGCTGAGGGAAACAGCCTACAGAAACAGCGTGTTTGAACCTGAATGCAGCTAGAGCAGGCAGAGGAGAATGAACAGCACTTTTGTGACATTTGAATTCTCCGCTGTAATGCGATCTCATGCGAACATATTTTCCATTTGTGCTGGTAGATTACAGCAAAACAATCCACATGCACACAAACCTCTGCTCTGGTCACGTCTCAGGAAAACACATAGTGTCGTGGCACTGAGGAAACGAGCTCCAACGATACATCTCTGAATGACAAGAGACTGAGGCGAGAGAAGTGATACTTCCTCATGCATAATACCGCAATTATAATCTTATGCATACTACAGTGCAGTGATTGGATTAAACGAGCTTTATGTCATGAATATATATGACGAGATTCGCTCGAAACGGTCTACGTCAGCATATTCGACCATGCCCATACTTGGGCCGAAAGTACACGATTACGTCAGATTTTGTGATGTTGCTCCGACAGAAATCGCTATGAAAAATGCAAAAATAACTATTTTTCACTTATGAATAACATTAATGAGTACCTTTAGTGTTTTCAATGATGTGCAGCCTATACATATCTGTTTACATCTCAAAAAAGTGTCTTGGGGTTTCATGACTCTTTAAGAATAATAAAATCAGCCTACGTTATAGTTTAATGTTAAATATATTAATATTACTAAAGTGAGTGAGTCTTAGCCTATGTTTATTTTTATGTTTGTATGAAGGCTAAATACAAATAAAAGCTGAACATAAATTTATTTGTACTGTTTTTATTTCTTAAATATTATATAGTTTTATAGGAAGAGATTTCATAGATTTGTAGGTACAGACATCCATTGTGGCCATTCTTGGCAGTTTTTCTGAGGCTATTATATAGTTCATATCGATATCGGAATTATATCGTATCGACCGAAATTAAGAATTATATCATGATATAAATTTTGGCCATATCGTCCAGCCCTACCCAAAGCAACATATCTTTTCATCAAACCCTAACCCTAACACGACGGTCCCCATAGGGGAGGACTGTCCTTATATTTCAGGTCAGAGTCATGCCCATCCCCCAATACACAAGTGATGAAAATGAGTGAACAGAGAAAGGCACATTTTACTCAAAGTTGAGACGTCACAACAACGTCTTTAAGACAACGGTCCACATAAAACAGCCTAGTATGATGCCCAACTGTCCTACACTTAACACTGTCAGTGTCAAAGAGAAGTAAACAATTAAGGAACATACGATCACTTACTTTCTCGTTCACTGATGAGGAAGGATTCACACGGCATTCAGTCACAGTCACTGATGTCTCGTCACCCAATTCCTGTAATTGTGAGAAAGACAGGTACAAAACTGAGGCAAGGATGTTTGCCAGATTGGCACTACAACCAATACTAGTATCAACCAAAGTCTAAGTATCTACTGTCACTTTAATGGCTGTCGTGCACAAAGCAGACGTAAAACATGTATACATGAGGATCTTGTCTATACAGTAATACAATTTATATTATAAAGGTCAATGTACCATTTCATCTCCAGTCAAAGCTGAATCTCCTTTCTTCGCAACGGTCTTTGACTTGTCTTTACAGGTCATCTGAAATCAGAGCAATTGTATACCATTATCATAAAATGTTTCAATTTTGATGCATAACATTTAACAAATGAATATGAATGTAGATGTTATTCGTTGTTTTCTTCCAAAAAAAGTCCCTTAAAAGGCAAATTTTATACAAGAAAATCTCTCCAAACGCAAAACCCTCACCGCTAACTCAGGACAGGGTGAATTTTAGCAACTAAAAAGGGCCTGTTGACACCAAGGACAATAACTATAAAGTTATAGTTAAAAAAAATCTTTCAATATTTAAGAATAGCAGCATCTTCATAAGAGCTTAAACAATAACAGCACAGAGAAACAATATTGTTAGAATCACTTTCAAAAAGATATCCAGATTAAACGCTAAAAACATTGACAGCCAATCAGAATTAATTCTGCTATACCAAGCTCGAGTATTTAAGCAGCAGACAAGCATGTGCTTACAGTAAACAGAAAGATACCTTCTGCTGGTGTGGATGCTAATGTAGTTATCATTGTTGGTGTAAACGGACCTTAACTGTTTACTTCTTTTTGACTGAAAGACACTGCAGTTGTTGCTGCATTGAAAGCATGTCCCGACTGAAAAGTGTGCATATTGGGTTTAAACCTTATCCACAATAAGAAAAAAAAGCTGACACATACCCAAAGCAACATATCTTTTCATCAAACCCTAACCCTAACACGACGGTCCCCATAGAGGAGGACTGTCCTTACATTTCAGGTCAGAGTCATGCCCATCCCCCAATACACAAGTGATGAAAATGAATGAACAGAGAAAGGCACATTTTACTCAAAGTTGAGACGTCACAACAACGTCTTTAAGACAACGGTCCACATAAAACAGCCTAGTATGATGCTCAACTGTCCTCCACTTAACATTGTCAGTGTCAAAGAGAAGTAAACAATTAAGGAACATACGATCACTTTCTCACTCACTGATGAGGAAGGATTCACACGGCATTCAGTCACAGTCACTGATGTCTCGTCACACAATTCCTGTAATTGTGAGAAAGACAGGTACAAAACTGAGGCAAGGATGTTTGCCAGATTGGCACTACAACCAATACTAGTATAAACCAAAGTCTAAGTATCTACTGTCACTTTAATGGCTGTCGTGCACAAAGCAGACGTAAAACATGTATACATGAGGATCTTGTCTATACAGTAATACAATTTACATTATAAAGGTCAATGTCTGACACATACCCAAAGCAACATATCTTTTCATCAAACCCTAACCCTAACACGACGGTCCCCATAGGGGAGGACTGTCCTTACATTTCAGGTCAGAGTCATGCCCATCCCCCAATACACAAGTGATGAAAATGAATGAACAGAGAAAGGCACATTTTACTCAAAGTTGAGACGTCACAACAACGTCTTTAAGACAACGGTCCACATAAAACAGCCTAGTATGATGCCCAACTGTCCTCCACTTAACACTGTCAGTGTCAAAGAGAAGTAAACAATTAAGGAACATACGATCACTTACTTTCTCACTCACTGATGAGGAAGGATTCACACGGCATTCAGTCACAGTCACTGATGTCTCGTCACACAATTCCTGTAACTGTGAGAAAGACAGGTACAAAACTGAGGCAAGGATGTTTGCCAGATTGGCACTACAACCAATACTAGTATCAACCAAAGTCTAAGTATCTACTGTCACTTTAATGGCTGTCGTGCACAAAGCAGACGTAAAACATGTATACATGAGGATCTTGTCTATACAGTAATACAATTTACATTATAAAGGTCAATGTCTGACACATACCCAAAGCAACATATCTTTTCATCAAACCCTAACCCTAACACGACGGTCCCCATAGGGGAGGACTGTCCTTACATTTCAGGTCAGAGTCATGCCCATCCCCCAATACACAAGTGATGAAAATGAATGAACAGAGAAAGGCACATTTTACTCAAAGTTGAGACGTCACAACAACGTCTTTACGACAACGGTCCACATAAAACAGCCTAGTATGATGCCCAACTGTCCTACACTTAAAGGATTAATTTGAAATGAAAATTAGCCAAACCTTTACTCACCCTCAAGCCATCCTAGGTGTACACTGTAATCCCTGAAGTTGATTTAACCCAAATTAATTAAATAAGCTAAACAAACTTTTTAATTTTCTCTTCATTACACAATTGTTTTGGGTTTTGTGCACGATTTGCATGAATTCTCTCATTCAACTGGAATGTTTTAGTTCAATCAACTTAACTGTGCTAATTCAAGTCTGTTGTCAATGGCAACGAACAGGAATGCAACACAAGGAAGAATTTCATTGGGCAGTTTGAAATGACGCCAAGCTGGAATGTAGCGTGTGTTTCTGTCAACGTTTGCTGGTAAGTTGAAGAACTTTTAGTTTTTACTCTGAAACAAGCTCTTATTAATTAGTTTCAGAATGTAAATGAGATACATATCAATATTGATCTCAAGGGACAGCAGTTAGCTAGCTTGGCTGCATTAACTTACATGCTAGTTAAGTCTTCCGCCACGGTCTCTTCACAGATCGCATTGTTTCGTATAATTTGGTCACATGTTTTAAAAATTATACAGATATCTGGTCGATGGTTCTAAATAAACTGACGAGCAAAAGCAACGTCTTTCAATCATATTTGTAACTTAATCAGTGGAAATCATCGCTTGCCATTATGGTAAAGTTAAGATTATAGTGAACGCACGAATGTGTTATATCAAGTGTTCATCTCTTTTTAATAATTAATGCATTCTTGTTATTTTTGTCGATATTTGTGAGCACAATGTTCGTATTAAACGTGAATGACACTGCACTGATCATGTCAGCGTGCTCTTGGCAGGTCAAGCACCAACAGGCAAAACACCACAGCTGCGTTTTGCAAAAGTATCGTGAATCCAAAATCGTGATCGTGTACAAAGCTAAGTTATCTACAAAATAAATGCAACATTGTGCTCACCTGTGTGCTGTTAGCCAAGCTAGCTATCTGTGTTTAAGTTTCAGTTGGATTTCATCCTGTGATATGCTTTTTTTGTGTTAAATATAGTTTACATTGTCTGCTGGTAAAAATTAATGAAATAATGTGAATTTTTTGTCACTCAGCAGATTCCAAGCAGATCCAATCAAAGCTAAGATGCTTCAGTCTTGACCAGCTCTGTCAGGTAAAGTGAAATGCCTATGTTCATGTTTTGTGTGTTTATTCATACACATAAAAAATAGATATTCAAATTCGACATTTGTTCAGTTTTGACAATTTCCTTATATTAACAAACTTTGTTCTTCTGCTTTAGGTGTACCAGCAGGCTGGTTGGGAAGAAGAGAGTGATTTGAGAGATTATGTGCAACAGACAAAGGTGTGTAAATTAAGCTGAAGTGTCAGCATCATTTTGAAATTATGTATGTGAATATTCTGAGTAATCTCTTTATTCATGTTTAGGCTTCTGATGATGAGGACAGCATACAGCCTAGAAAATGGAAGATATGGCACAGCATCCACTGCCCTTCTACCTCCATCCATCTACTGTCGGAATCATCTTGGAGCAGAATTTTGTGATGGTTTCTTTCCATTCTCTAGAAACTGAATTTAAATAAATTGTGGATTCAAATAAATCACTGTTTGGTGTATTCTTTGTCCTTGTTTATAGTGGAGTTAACTTAAGTAAGAATTCTTCAAAATAACTGAAATTAAAAAGCTATATTAAAATTAAAGTCTTAAAATGAATGCAATAAAATGTGTGCAATTTAATATTTTAAGTGACCTAAATCAATAAATTTGAGCTATTTTAACAGATATTAGTTAAATGAACTAAAACTTTTTATTGCAATACTATTGTAATGTTAAGTACATTGGGTCTCATTCATGAAACACGAGCAGAACGAATTTTTGTGTAAATCGTGTGTAAAGTGGTTCTGGCGTAAATTTTCGGATTCATTAAAATGTTCGTATTTTCCAAATGTTAGTCGGTACGAAAGAAATCTACACCTGCTCCCAGCCACGCGTAAATAGTGCGTTTAACATCTGAACGTTTTGCTCATTAATAAGGCTGCATTTTAATTCACCTTAATAAAAGTACATATTTACATAGTATTTTGAAAAAAAATATATCTAGTAATTACATACATTTTTTCTTTTTACTTTTTTGTGAGAGCCAGTAATAGCATCTGCAAACGGAGCACTTTAATCAAATAATTAATTGATTTCAATAAGGCTGGGCAAACTAATGGCCCCTTAATTGTTATGGAAATTGTTTCCTATAAAATGGCCAAAATCCTTCATTTGGTGTCATAATATGATGCCTGTCAGTCGGATTTAATGGGCGGGATTTATGGTAATTGAGAATGAGCGTGCACACGCGTCCCATTTATGACTGAATGGAATTCATTAACTCACACACACATTTCACTATCACTTCTGACGTTTACGAAGTATTTGTGAATCAGGAGAAGAGTTTTCGGGAAGGTCTCTTTACGCGCAAATCACTCACATATTTACTCATATATTTACGAATGTTTCATGAATGAAACCCATTAAACGTAAAATGTCTTGTTTGTTCAACAAGAGAAAATCAATTTTTCAGGGCAACGAGTTTCCATAAATTTTTTAGGTTCAATCAACTTGTACGGGCTTCCAGTGTATATGGCTTTCTTGTTTCTGACAAAGACAATCAGAAACAAGAGAAATATTACTAAATATCCTGACACATCCGAGCTTTATAATGGCAGTGATAGGGTTCAATGAGTATGAACTGAAGTGAAGTGCTTCCATCCACATCAATCCATCATAAACCTGTACTCCATACGGCTACAGAGTGTTAATAAAGGCCTTCTAAAGCGAAGTGATGCATTTGTGTAAAAAGACATCCATATTTAAACAAGTTATAAAGTTGAATATCGAGCTTCCGCCAGACCACCTTCCGTATTCAACGTACGCAGAAAGTGTAATTGAAGCGATGCCAGTTTACACTTTCTTCTTAACTTGTACATGGAAGGTGCTCTAGCGGAAGTTCGATATTTGACTTCATAACTTGTTAAATATGGATATTTATTTTATGCAAAACGCATTGTTTTGATTCAGAAGGCTTTTATTAACACTCCGGATCGGTGTGGAGCATATATTAATGATGGATGGATGTGGATGAAAGCACTTTGTTCAGCTCATAGTCACTGAACCCTATCACTGCCATTATAAAGCTTGGATGTGTCAGGGTATTTATTAATATTTCTGCTATTATGTTCATCAAAAAGTCATATACACCTAGGATGTCTTGAGGGTGAGTAAAGCTTGGGGTAATTTTAATTTCAAAGTGACGTAATCCTTGAACATTGTCAAAGAGAAGTAAACAATTAAGGAACATACGGTCACTTACTTTCTCGTTCACTGATGAGGAAGGATTCACACGGCATTCAGTCACAGTCACTGATGTCTCGTCACACAATTCCTGTAACTGTGAGAAAGACAGGTACAAAACTGAGGCAAGGATGTTTGCCAGATTGGCACTACAACCAATACTAGTATAAACCAAAGTCTAAGTATCTACTGTCACTTTAATGGCTGTCGTGCACAAAGCAGACGTAAAACATGTATACATGAGGATCTTGTCTATACAGTAATACAATTTACATTATAAAGGTCAATGTCTGACACATACCCAAAGCAACATATCTTTTCATCAAACCCTAACACGACGGTCCCCATAGGGGAGGACTGTCCTTACATTTCAGGTCAGAGTCATGCCCATCCCCCAATACACAAGTGATGAAAATGAATGAACAGAGAAAGGCACATTTTACTCAAAGTTGAGACGTCACAACAACGTCTTTAAGACAACGGTCCACATAAAACAGCCTAGTATGATGCCCAACTGTCCTCCACTTAACACTGTCAGTGTCAAAGAGAAGTAAACAATTAAGGAACATACGATCACTTACTTTCTCGTTCACTGATGAGGAAGGATTCACACTGCATTCAGTCACAGTCACTGATGTCTCGTCACACAATTCCTGTAATTGTGAGAAAGACAGGTACAAAACTGAGGCAAGGATGTTTGCCAGATAGTATCAACCAAAGTCTAAGTATCTACTGTCACTTTAATGGCTGTCGTGCACAAAGCAGACATGCAGAATCTTTTTTTTTTTTAACAAATTCATGAAATGCAGAACAGAGTGAAACATGGTTGACTTTCAAATAAATAAAGTCTTCAAGAAACTCACCCTTAAAAGCCAAGGCCACGAGGAATCCCCATAGTTGTACGTGACCTCCTCATCTGGAAAGATAGCTCTTATACTAAATAGGCACAGGTGTGGTCTTCCGTCAACAATTATTGTCTTGACTTTGCAATTTGGATTTCTGTGATCATCATTCAGCAGTCGCCCAAGTGAACCGTCCACTTTAGTAGCATCTGTGCTGTGAGAAAAATAATGCAGTAAGAAACTTAAAACATTCCTAACTGAAACACAAGGTTTTAACTGAACAATATATATTTTTGGGGTTAGGCTAACCTTGGCCTATTTAACCTATATTAAAAAATACACATTGTGACAGTTAACTTCCCTTCCTGAGAATTTAAAAGGTGAGATGATAGGCTAAATATATAACCCCACTTAGGAATCAGCCTGCTAAACAATAACCATGTTATTGATTATCACTAACTTATAAGTTCCAATTGTTATAAGAACCCTAGCAAAGCTGCTACAGTAATAATAATAGAAACAATAATATTAATCATAATTATCGTTGAAAAAATGGCCAGCTTACCAATAACGTGTTCCATTCCATGTGAAGTCAAACAAGTAGTTGCCTTCAACATCTTCAACATGTTTACTTTGAGAGAGAATCCCACGGTATTCAACAACAAAGGTGGATAATTCAATGTGCTCAAGAGCAAACACACCTCTCCCTAAAAGGACAAATAATAATAATAATAATAATAATAAAACATGAACCCAAGTGCACCTATTTATTACACAACTAACCATCTTATCTTTTTAAAGGGTTAAATCCTGTAAAACTTTGTAATGTAATATGAGGTGCAGCAAGTGACAAAATATTTCAAGCATTGGTTACCAATCAAATACTAGTTGAGTTTGGTTACCCTATTCTCTGTAACCTATACAGAATTTCAAGTATTAATTTTGAAATAAAAAATATAATTTTATAAGTTACAAGTTTTTTTGTTTCTTCAACCTTTATGTAAATAATAGGCTGACCCTGGGGCAAAATGTGTGAATGTGAAAGACCATGTTCAGACTACCAGCAATACAGTGCACTTCTCATTGTCACCTCTGAAGGATGTGAGGGAATGCAAGGAAAGGAAATAAGATCAGAGGATCCAAAGGATAGCTTATTTGTTTACTGAAATATTCTTGATCATTTCAAAACAACATCAGCTGCACTCAAGGGATCTGCCCCTGGGTTGTTAAAGGATTAGTTCACCCAAAAATAAATGTTCTGCTGAACACAAAGATATTTTGAAGAATGTAACCACAGACTTTCGGGGCACCACTTCTCTATATATATGAAAAATACTATGGAAGTCAATAGTGCCCCAAAACTGTGTGGTTACATTCTTCCAAATATCTTCCTTTATGTCCAGCAGAACAAAGAAATAGACCCTCTTTATTTTTTTCCTCTTTTTGAAAGCTGTGAAAACACCTTTGGGGAGTTTTTCTTTTGCTATTTGAGCAAATGGAAACACAAAAAAAATATATTTAATGTATTCTCTCATTCACTGCTATAAAATTTTACCCAACTATGATGACTTCCGCTTCTGAGTAACCCCAAAATGTGCAAAGGGTCAATTTATATAGGTGTGGAACAACTTGAGGGTGAGTAAATGATGACAGAATTTTCATTTTTGGGATTTGCAGAAAGGTTGGATTTGTCACACAGATCTTATTTGATCAATAGCAGTTAATAATGTGGACAATATGTCTGAGAAGATCTGATCAGAGGTAAAGAAAAAAAATTAATATCTGATTTGCCTGCAGTCTGAACATAGTCAAAGTGCTTTGTGACGCACAACTTACCTTTAAATGTGTTGATTTGTTGTCCCTCGATGAAGGCTTTGTCTTTGTCCGACAATATGTGTTCTTTTGCATCCTGCTCAGGTTTTATTCTCTTCTTTCTCACCATGTTGACTAAAAACATTCCAGGTAACATGATGAGTATATGTTTTTATTATAAGAATTCTTTATATAAAGTATGTTACTGTCAGACTGTAGTTAAGCCTAATATATATAAACTGAATTTACAGTCTATTATGATAGAGACATATTAGAAATATATAACATAAACATACTTTAAGCAAAATGACTGATTGTATTACCGAATATTATATATATATATATATATATATATATATATATATATATATATATATATATATATATATATTATAAATAATATTCGATAATACAGTCAGTCATTTTGCTTAAAGTATGTTTATGTTATATATTTCTAATATGTCTCTATCATATTACTGCAAATTCAGTTTATATATATTAGGCTTAACTAATATATTAGTTAATATACTTAGACCTGAGTAAAAAAAAAATAATGATTTCTCGATTCTCATTTTTTATTAGAAACTATCAATCCCCAGAATCGATTAGTCTTTGCTGTTATCAGATGGTGAATGAAAATAACACTGTAGCTCACCTCCCATTACAGTCACTTTGGGGTTTGTTACTTTTGATAAGAAAAACTAATACGTCATTATGTGTCTATGAACCACAAAATAATTTTGTTTGTACCATAAAAAACGCCAAAGACGCCATTTTAGCCGCTAATAGGCTAGTACCTTTAACTGATGTTAGCCCGATTAGCTGCCATGTTTAAAGGTAACGTTAACTAGTTAAAACTGTCTGACTAATAACACACTGAGCTATGTACTTTTATAAGTAAATACACTTACCTTTGACATGATCAAGTGAAAATCTCCCGTTATAGCTCGCCAATTTCGCTGGAATTCTGCTAATTAATCTTAATTATTATTGTTATTAATCTCTCCGTCACACCTTGCATCAAGACGATTGAAGATCAGAGGCGGGGCGAGCTGACGGTCACGATGTCAAATCCAGCCAATCACTGACGAGGATTCCAGTGTTCCACCAATGAAACGCGCGCTTGGGCGGGTCTAGGTGTATGAAATGTGTATGAAACCGCAGTAGCACCAAATTTTCAATAGGGGGAGATTATACACACTGAGCATACACACATACACACAGAAAAACGGGAACAACGTGTTTATAAGGACATATTGAGAAAACGCGGGAGGTGGTTAGGAACAACCTTATAAGCCTTTCTGCACTGCTCGACTTATGAGGACATCAGCACTGTCCTCATAGTTACGGTGTGTCCTCATAGAGTCGGTACGTATTCATGCATTTTGTCCTCATAATCCGGCCGCACCAACGCACACACACACTCACACACTCACTCACACACACACACACTCACTCACGCACGCACGCACTCACTCACTCACTCACTCACGCACGCACGCACGCACGCACGCACGCACGCACGCACGCACGCACGCACGCACGCACGCACGCTCACTCACTCACTCACTCACTCACTCACTCACTCACTCACTCACTCACTCACTCACTCACTCACTCACTCACTCACACACACACACACACACACACACACACACACACACACACACACACACACACACACACACACACACACACACACACACACACACACACACACATACACACACACACACACTCACACACACACACGGACACACACACACTCACTCACTCACTCACACACACACATACTTGTTTTTGCTACATTGCGGGGACTCATGACTAGGAGGTTACATGTGGGGACAGCAATTTCTAAATACAATAAAGCCATAATTTTAAATCAGAGGTGTCAGGAGGAATTTTTGATCCAAAAAAATAATATTTATTATCAAAAAATCTTAAGTTTAAAAAGCTTCATTTTTGTCAGGTTTTTCTATTCTGGTGGGGACGTCGCTATTGTGTCTTACCACAAACCACCATCGGGTGTCACTACTATGAATTATCTATAGATGATCTATTTTATAAGAATTATAAGCCATTATAAGATTAACAACAAAGTTTAAGTTTGGACAATCATTAAAGAGTTGTTTAAAAGGGATAAATTCTGTCTGTATTTATATTTTTACTGAATAGACCATTTCTGGGGATGTAAACAGTGAAAACTAGCCTTACCTCACTTCCTGTTTAACACATCTAATTTTCTTCAGTTTTGAGAATCTGAAAAGGTCCAAATAACAACTAAGACAAGTTATGTTGTATGACAAGCAAGAAATGTTCATGGATCATTGACACCATGGGTATCATGGTCTAAATAATAATGACCTGTGCGTACTGGAATCCACTCTGAATTAAAACACCACATGCCTGCCATTCATACTGCTATATATTTCTATAAATATTAGGCTTGTAACAGTACACAAAACTCAGGAGTAGAGGAATAGATCAAATGCATCACTTCTTTTATTCAATATTCAATACTACTTGCACAATATGCAACAGGCTGCATATAAATAAAAATGTGCAATTTCAGCAATTGTTCATATTAACACTGTCTTTGTGAATCAACACAAAACTGACTTCTTCATTCTCTTAAACACTTATTTAACTTGTCAGTGTGTTAACTTGAAAGCTCTATTAACATAGTGAAATTTGTTTTGCAAGCAAACACATTTTGAACATGTTGCCTTCAATAAACAGGAAAAAACATCTAGGTAAAGGCCCTTCCACCTTTGCTTTTACATTTTTTGCTTTAAGAAACCAACATGAACTTGTTGCCTTCAAAAACATAGTGGGAAAGACATCTAGATAATGGCCCTTTCACCTTTTGTGTTACATTTTTTGCTTTAAGGAATCAATACGATTCTTAACATAAAATTTCACCCCTTCCCAACTTCTCCCTTGAAGTGCTGCTGGGGAGCTTTCAATGCACTCCATACACTGAGCTTTCCCAGGAACCTTTCCTGACCTGATGCAGTCCATCAGAGTCTTCTCCACAGCCTCAATCTCCTCTGTAGACCACTTTCTCCATGAGTTTTGTGAAGATCCTGAATAAAATAAGAGTAATTAGTAATTGTGATCGACTCAAAACATCTCAACACATTTTTGCTAAAATCCAGTTAGCATGGTTGAAAATTTGTAAATTCTGGCACGTTTACATTCATGGTCACCTACTAACAATGGGAAACAAAAATTCTGGTAATTCAGTCAATATCTAAGATATGTGCTGGACCTGAGACAAAAATTGACCAAGTCAAAAATGACAAAATATTTCATAAATCTTAATCATAAATTACTGCATGAGAAATTAGTGAAGTGAACTTTGTTCTGGAGAACCCTTCCCTTTCTTTTCATGTTTAAGCCTTCAGTAGCTAAACATTTTAGATACAGGTCTGAAATAGGTTTTTGCTAATCAAGTAAAAATTAACAGTTCTACTCAGCCGTCATTGAGTCTGTCCTGTGCACTCCAATAACTGCCTGGTTTGGTTCAGCTACAAAATCAGACATCAGAAGACTACAGAGAATGGTTCGGACTGCTGAAAGGATTATTGGTGCTCCCCTGCCCACCATTCAAGAACTGTATACATCCAGAGCGAGGAAAAGGGCTCAGAAAATCACTCTGGATCCCTCACATCCAAGTTACCCCATCTTTGTGCTTTTGCCATCTGGCCGGCATCACTAAAACAAATTCCTTGTATGCGCAAGCATACTTGGCAATAAAGCTCTTTCTGATTCTGTTTAAATCAAAATGCGATATGGACTAGTGTCTGTGAATATTAAGCTGCAAAATACCATGTTGTATTGGACAGAACTGTCTAGGAAGAAACCACTAAAATAAAAATCGATATCCATTTATCCATTTTGGAACTGCCATGCTTCTGTAAAAAAAAGCTCCATCAATACAGATCACTGAAAAATACACACTTTCTATATGGTCATGTCAAACTTCTCCAAATTTCACCTCCACATGAAAATCAAGGGAATTCTGTTATCATCAAAATGTTTTTTTTTTTTTTTTGTGCAGATTTCTATTGAAATGACGGAACTTTCACAGAAAAATGGAAAGTGTGACCTATTTCATAAGACACTGAAAAACAGCTTACTCTCTGTTGTGTGTGGTCCCTCCAAGTCCTTGTCATTCAACTGCAGTTTTTTATCATTCTTGCCTGTTATAAACAAATGAGCACAACTGAGAAGACTTTCAATATATGCCATATTCAGTAAAAGCATAGAATACTGACTAAATGGTTACCAGTAATTGTGTCACATGTATTTAACAAAGATTAACAGGTGAAACAACAACAAAAAAGATCTTTTCACTTCCTTCTCTTCTCAGGATATAAAAATATAATATAGCATGTATAGGATATAAAAATAATAGAAGGCATGCAAATCATAAAAGCACTGCATGGAATGCACTCTCTTTACAAGTACAACAATATCAGAAGTTTTCTTAATCCTTTTTCATTTAAATCGTATTACCTTTTGGAGGTTGTTGATTTTTGTGTTGTCCAACTCCAGCAGTGGACTTCTTTGATTTGTCTGGACACATAAATGATTATTCAATAACAACTCCTAAATATCAGCAAGCACACTCATTTTTTTTCTTCCAGTAATATTTAGCCTTTTCTAGCTTTCCCATCGTTCCCTTTCAGACTGTTGTGAATTAAATTATATTAGTAATAGTGAGAGTGTTCTCCAATAATGTCAGCAGTAACAGTTTAAACAATCTTTATTGTCCTGTACACTTTCAGAATATGTTGCCCATAATGCTTTGCAAGACTGAGAGCATGCTGGAAGGAGGAGAATAGTGAATGACGCACGGCCCTTGTATAACACTGCACAAAACTACAATAAACAGCTCTTTTGTTTTTAATTCAAGTAGTCACTGGTCATTAGTGGTTCAACGGATCACAAAACTCACGGTTCGGATCACATCACGGTTATGAAGTCACGGATCGTTTCATTTTTCGGATCAGCAAAAAAAAAAAAAAATAATAATAATAATAATAATTAGGGGTTGGTGGTAACTTAACTTTGCATTTATTACTTCGCCCACTTTAACTACTCTGATACCACAGCAGAAACTATAAGCCTAACTAATACATTATTAAAGGCAAGTGAACAGACTGTAAAAAGAACAAATACTCTACACCAATTACAAGCATAGATAAATACAACAAAGTTACAAATAAAATATAAGGTCTAACTGTAGTATTAATTTTCGTGTACAGAAATGTAATAATTAAATATAAAATGAAACTGTTCACTGTATAAATTTAATATAGATTAATCTTTGTTAAAGCTGTGTTTTGTTGTTTGATTTACATTATAGACAACAGCAGGTATTTATAGGTTGCTGTCACTTTAAGAGTAAGACCTCATGCACGCGCACATCCGATAGATACACATCCGATTCCGAATTCTTTCTCACCTCGTTCAATTAAGACATAACCGAATGCGTTTTCGAGAATACATGCCGATAGGGGTATTTTGACTGACATAATGCGTGAATGTGACCATCCAAGTGCACTGAGGACGCAAAAGAGAAATTAATTTAGAGTTTAAGAGCTATCTGGAACGCGCCTCTCTCTCGCTCTTTGTGCGCACGAGCCTTGTATGCGCTTCTGTGCGTACCGATAACAGCGCTGCGTGCGATACCAAATTAAATCCTCTTTTGCCTCTTCTAGCGCTGGAATGGTTTTATATCTATTTAATGTGTGAAATAGCAAGACAAACGTTCAAATTATAACCTGTTCACTCTATTGTGGTGAAACTTGCAAATGATCCGTGAATCACATGCGTCCTGAACCGTGGGGCTTGATCCGAACGGATCACGGATCAACAACGATCCATTTAACCACTACTGGTCATTATTGCCTGCTAAGCAAAGAAGACAGACTACATACCTGCTGAATTTGAAGGTGAATCTGAAGCATCATTTTCAGTAATTCCTTTCTTGTTCTCAGAGTCTGAATGATCACTGTCCATCAGTACTCTTTCTAGAAAACACAGACAGCACACAAACTAAATAATTAGGAAACAAACTAAATATTTTTTAAACAGCTACATTCAATAAATGTCTATGACTAACAGTGGTGTTCCTGCTGATTGTAACTAGGGCTGGACAATAATTCAATATCAATATATATCGCGATATAATTTTTTTTCGATAACGGTGATATGATTTTTAAACATTTCCGGTATTTCGATATATACATTACAGCATTTCTCAGGCGCAGCCGTTAGAAAGAGCAGAACGCGATTGGCTATTTGCGTGATGATGTACACCACAGAGACATGCAGCCACCAGCCAGTGCTCAACAGTTGTACACTAAGATCAAACGCGGCAAGTTTTACAAAATGAGTACACCTGATGCAAATGCGACGGAACAAGCTTCCACAACTTGATGAAAATATGTGTGCATAACTACACCGCGCTGGTTAATGTTTGGTGCAGGAGAATGTGTGAAATAAAACCTTTAAACACGGATACTTTATTCTGTATGAGCTATGTGTCACGTAAAACCGAACATATGCACGCTCCACCTGTATATTTTTCATGTCTTCGTATTCAAACTCCAGTTCTGACCGCATCGCGAGCAAAATACAAACACACGTGCTGCTGTACTGAGGGAAACAGCCTGCGGCTCGCATGTCTGAACGCAGCTAGAGCAGGCAGAGGTGAATGAGGCGCATTTTTGTGACATTTGAATTCTCCACTGTAATGCAATCTCATGCAAACATATTTTCCACTTGTGCTGGTAGATTACAGCAAAACAATCCACTCCCGAGAGAAGTGATGCTTCCTCATGCATAATACCGCAATTATAATCTTATGCATACTATAGCGCAGTGATTGGATTAAATGAGCTTTATGTCATGAATATATATGTCGAGATTCGCTCAAAACGGTCTACGTCAGCATGTTCGACCATGCCCATACTTGGGCCGAAAGTACACGATTACGTTTCAAACAGGAAGACAGAATCGCTCTGAAAATGCAAAAATAACTATTTTTCATTTTCACTTTTCACCTTTAGTGTTTTCAATTATGTGCAGCCTATACATATCTGTTTACATCTCAAAAAAGGTTTTTTGGGGTTTCCTGACCCTTTAAGAATAATAAAATCAGCCTACGTTATAGTTTAATGTTAAAGATATTAATATTACTAAAGTGAGTGAGTCTTATGTTTATTTTTATGTTTGTATGAAGGCTAAATACAAATAAAAGCTGAACATAAATTTATTTGTACTGTTTTTATTTCTAAAATATTATATAGTTTTATAGGAAGAGATTTCATAGATTTGGCAAATTCATTTTTCAGACGTTTGTAGGTACAACATCCGTTGTGGCCGTTCTTGGCAGTTTTTCTGAGGCTATTATATAGTTCATATCGATATCGGAATTATATCGTATCGACCGAAATTAAGAATTATATTGTGATATAAATTTTGGCCATATCGTCAAGCCCTAATTGTAACATGGTATTTGAGATTTTTCAATCAGCTTTATTTTTTCATTGGCATCTGCCAAAGAAATTAATTTAAAAAAAAAAACTATGGAAGAAAATGTGTAAATGAGTTTACTTGGTTATTTACTCAGGCTTGTTTTACCTTGTGGATCAATCTGGATCTCATCGAGATTCCTTCCTTTGAATTCAGATAGCTGTCCTCGTTCCATGGCCATAAGAATTTTACCTATCTTGGCCAGCTGTAATGTACCTTCAGGTAGCCGATAGTACTAAACAGCAGAAGAAAAGACTAACTAATCATTATGCTCTGAATGCCAATTAAAAAAATTAATCAGCTAATTTTTGATATTTGATTAAATAATTTGATACTCAAATTTTGCCCAAGGTTGGCACGTCTGAAAATGGATTGCGGTACAACAATTACTTTAATCTCAGTTGTTTTTTTAAATATTGGAATTAAAAAACACTTTTATGTGATTTGTCATATGTGCAGGAAAAAGGGACACTTTTCATATAAATATGTTAAGATATTCAAATAAACTTACGACTACACTGTCAGTTCTTCTGAGCTCAGGTACACTCGTGTCCGTGTCTGGAGTAGGGTCAAGGGTCACGGTACCATCACTATCATCGGAGCACTGATGTACTTTCTGAAAAATGATCAGAAAAATACACTCAAATTCACATTTTTAATTGCAATTCATTTTAGCTTAGAAAGCTGTTTTAGCTGTGCTAAAAACTGGACTGTCTGACATAGTCAGTTCATACAATGTTAACCAAAAATGATCTGTCAACATTCTTGAAAACAGACTGTTACCAGAACTCCAACATTTTTTTTTTAATCAGAACAAGTAAAAGAGTAAAAATCACCAGGCAGCCTATTAAAGCTTTATTTTGGGCGTCCCATGGCTCACCGTCTAGGGTGCCTACTATGTCTGAATCTAACACAGGCCCTCTACTGTAAGCTAACCGCTGACTAGAGACACCTGCTAACTGAAAGCAAGAAGTTTGATGTTTTGATAACTCAAAAGTAACTCAAATAACTCAAAATTCACGTTTTAACAAACATAAGACTGACCTAGCAAATGAAGCCATACAAAAGACTTAATACAACTAACCCTTCTTTTCATGCTCTGATATAGATGTAAAGTCTTTTCCCCTTCATCATTTAAAGTTTTTGTGTACGCCTTCATGTATCGCTCTTCACATGATTTGTGATGCTCTCTAAGTTTCTGGAGCCGACTCAAGTGATGGCTCTGAACCTACAAGACAAAAATAAGTTTGAAAGTTTTTTGGAAGCTTTTCTTTTGCCATTTATGCTACCTTCAGAACTGAACCTTTAAATAAGGACTTATTGTTGACAGCAGATACAGAGGTGAGCCACAGGAGATTCCCTATATTCCACTAAACAACTCGTTAAAGGTGGTAAAGAGGATGTTTTGTTTTATACATTTTTGCAATATTATGTGAAACTGTCTTTACTAAGTGATAAAAGACTATTTATTAGGTGCACTGAAAGTAATAATATTAATATACATCATCTGTGCACGAGGTAGGGCCTTAAAAACATCAGCCAATCGTTTACGCGATCATCGCATGAACGATTGGCCCTCTGGCTTGTCAATCACTGCCATGACGTTCCTTGTGAGAGACGCGCGGCTGCACGCTCTAGTAACTTTCCACACTCCACAGGCGCTGCATGCAATGTTTTTGTCAGGAGACAGGAGTAACAACTGCAGATTATGAGTCACCTGCGGTGAGTCCGACATAATGAATCCACAGCTTTAGGTCGCGCACACACTTAACGATTGTAAGGCCGATTATGAATGTAAATTGATACTTATGACTGATCGCACTCAAATGCGTCCAGTCAGAGCCAGTTGCTTTCAGTCTGTGATTACAGTCGGTGTTCAAATTCCATGTGAAAGTATATAAATCTGCTTCAGGAGCAGGAAACAATCGCTGTATGTTGAGCACAGTCAGAATGTTTTAGCTAGTCGTAAAATGTGTGCCCGGCTTAATAACACAGCGAATGCCGGTGGTAAACAAACACTCGTGCACGAGTTTTGGGAGGCGTTCACTTGAAATGAGCTGTGAAGGAGGGGGATTGTTCTTCCACATGCGCTCATTTCAAAAACTCAGTCGACGAAAACATCCTCTGTACCACCTTTAAGAGTCAAATTAGTAATGTCAACTGTGTTTGACTGGCATGGTTCAGGTGGTTGACTGACACAAACTTGTGCATGCTTGCTGGTGCAGACTGGCTTTTGTAAAGGCTTGGGAGAGTTTAGGTGTTGAAAAACCCAGACCTGTGAATCACTAGTGGCTGCCTACCTTTGTCTTCTTTTCAGGACCATCTGTCGCATCATCCATGTAATGGAATTCACAGAAGAGAAAAATGTTGGTTAGGTTCACAAAGAACAATGCCAACTTGAGGCTGTTCAAACTTTAGTAAAATATTTTTCCATTTTGTTTCCTCCTACTAGTTCTAGGCTTAAACCCCAAGAGAAATCTCAGTATGGAATAACAAATCCAAAACACTAACCAATAGACTTTACACATTCTTACAGTTAATTAATAATATCTGTGTCCAGTTACTGTTAAAAGTACTTAGTTAAGGGACAATTGTCCAATTTTATTTTGAACTTTAGAGAAGCCATTAGATGTTAATTTTCACCAACAATGAATGCATAAGGAAATAAAACTAATATTTCAGAAAGGTATTTTTCACAATAACAATCATATGTCTAGCCCTTTTATACTGTTTAATGCTACCATTCCAAATATTCTGTCATTTGAAAGCATTTCAAATATTTAACAAAAAAGCACACATATTAAATTGGTTTTTAAAATGTACATTTTCACTAAAGGCAGCAGATATAATTAACTAGTTGCCTTACTTTCTACAGATGATCTCTTTTCTTTAATAGGGGTGCTCCGATCAGGATTTTTGAGGCCGATCACAGAATGCAGTATCTGCGAATACCGATCACTGATACCGATCTTTTTAAAGGCTTCTTTTTATCATTTATAACTAATGATAAACTAACTAATCTATATATATATATATATATATATATATATATATATATATATATATATATATATATATATATATATATATATATATATATATACTCCAATCAGGATTTTTAGATATTTATTTAGGGACTGAATTTCATTTTTGAAATGGGGTAATTCCCCTCTTAGGTGACTCTTGTGTGAGGGGAAGCACCACGGACTGTGCTTTCACACAAGAGTCCGCTACTGATACTGAAAATCCGTCCATCTTCTACTCACCCTTGAAGTATCCTAGGTGTATGTGACTTACCTCTTTCAGAATAATCCAATCGGACTTATATTAAAAATTGTCCTTATATTAAAAATTGAGAGAGAAGAAAACAAAACCCTGGTCATGAATTAGAAGCACAAAACAAGGATTTGTAAAGAAAAATGTTGGAGAATTTCGATATAAGTGAAGAGGAGACTCTTTTTCCTTTGCTACATTTCCCAGAGGCGCGGGCGCGACGCATACGTCTTCGCCATTCCCAAAATCAACAGATGTGAGAAAAAAAAATGTTTATTACGTTTGAAATCTGGATATTTATCTTACAAAAACACATGGATTCGCTACAGGAGGCCTTTATTCACCCCCTGGAGCTGTGTGAGGGACGTTTTAACCTTTTCAGTGGTGAATATTCTAGCGGTCCCCCAGAGTGAGGTTTTTTTTTAAGACGACCGTTATTTTAGAACGTTCCCCTTACTGTTTCCATGGCAATGCGTCAGGCTTGTCACGTGACACACCGCGTCTACAATAACGCTGTATGACAGATGGATCGCTTTTATTTAGTTTTTCCTTTTTTCATTTAAAATATTCACAAACTTACATACCATGTCATGAACAACCTGATATTCCGATTCACAAATATGTGTAAATGAGTGTGTTTTGTCATTTAAAAACCTTTCTAAATGATCTTGATCTGTAATGTGAGATGGGCGCCGCCATGTTTGTTCGCGCTCCAGTTCAGAGTCCTGTCAGTCGCATTTACAGCGCGTGAATTCATCAATTTCTCCCGAAATACAAGTAATAAGTGGTGGGTGAACTGGATGAAGAATAGAGTGAACTTTATGTGTATCAGATATTAATAAAAAACATCTGCAAATTAAATTTGAATGGATTATTATTGTTGCTTTCATAGACATATGCGTTAGTGATGGGTCGTTCGCGAACGAGCCGGCTCTAAGAGCCGGCTCTTTTACGTGAACGTCGGGAGCCGGCTCACATATCTGAAGAGCCGACTCTATTTTTAAAAACAAAGCCTATAGAAATTCAATCATTATGTAATGAATGATTTAAATTTTATTTAAAACAATAGACTAATAATTCAAAGAATAACACAAAAAAATATAATTATATAAGCCTAGGCGCACACACTAGTGATGGGCATTCCGGCTCTTTCGTGAGCCGGCTCGTTTGAAGAGCCGGCTCGTTTCGTGAGCCGGCTCTTTAAATAATAAACTATGATTTTGACTATGATAGGTGTGAAAACAGTTCTAATTAAATTA
Source organism: Megalobrama amblycephala (assembly GCF_018812025.1). Taxonomy (NCBI): domain Eukaryota; kingdom Metazoa; phylum Chordata; class Actinopteri; order Cypriniformes; family Xenocyprididae; genus Megalobrama; species Megalobrama amblycephala. The sequence continues at coordinate 460,356 of NW_025953342.1, forward strand.
TTAAATGAAATCATACTCGCAATGTCTCACAATTTCACAAATTGTTTTCACACCTATCATAGTCCAAGACATAGTTAAAACATTTATTATTTAAAGAGCCGGCTCTTTTCAGTGAGCTGAGTCAAACGAGCCGGCTCACAAAAAAGAGCCGGAATGCCCATCACTAATATGCGTGTATTTTTCAAACTTTTAACTAGTATTTGTGTATTTAAATGTCTGAAACCTAAAATATGCATTACGTGGTTAATAATACTGCATAGTTGTGATAATATGACAAGAGCAGTGCACGTCTCTCTCTGGCTCAGCGCCAGCCACCGAGTGAAAGCAGTTTGAATTTGGCAGTTATGTGACGTCACTGAACGTTCTAGATCCCATCTGTGGGACCGTACTCCCAGGGGCACGGGAATAAGAATCCGTACCGCTCAAAAAGTTTAATACAGATGTGCGCACTTTATTTCACATCTTCTGAACAGTTGACAACAAACACCCGCTTATCCCCACTGAAAGGCTTGGAAGAACAAGGACAATTTTTATTAACAAAATGATTTACCTATAAACAAAAGATGTCAGATTGAAAGTGTATGTCACGCACATCCATGAACTTGGCACGGAGGAGGGCTGTTGCAGGAGAGTATGGAGGGCTATGTTGGGTATTTCTTTTATTTCAAGGTTGTGTTCTTATAAACCTGGGTTACTCTGGCTCATAAAGCTAATTCTATAATTAATTCTAAGCTTGAAGAATTATTTGTAGTAATATTTGACACACTACAATTCATGAGCTCACCTGTGCATCCAGAGCTTTCATCCATAGATGATTTGAAACTAGTTTCACCTTCCTGCAAGCACAAGTGTGACAGTCAGTCAAACATCACAATCTAACATCACATTACACTGTATTTTAAGCTGCAATAGTATAAATCGTCAATATATTAAAGTATTTAACATTGTGAAAGAAGGCTAGATATTTTCATAATTTGACAGAAAATGGCATTTTCTAGTCTAGAAAACTGCATTACAGAAGTTGAAAAATCTCTTGTATATTTTAAACATCATATTCATGTTTTTTTGTGGGGAAAAGTGATGAATCCAGCCTGGATCACACCCCCCACATGGCTCTTCACGTGCAGGCCGCTAATCAACTGCAACTCCCGACTATGTTACATTAATGTTACCGAACATCAACTAAACATATTGCTAAAAATAATATCAAAATTTTGGTGAAAATATGTCCTTCAGAAATAGCATTAAGACAACAACATTTTAAAGTAAATGAAGATTATACGTGGATTAAAGCTAAAACGCACGTTAACCATGCGATTCTAAGTGTGGCCTTAAAACATGTTTTTAAAACTTATAAGAATCTACAGCACTAATTAATGTATTATTGTTAAAACATTATTGTCATTTTGTTACATTAATGATTAATCTTCACTTTCTGCAAAGCTGCATAAAGTTTATGCTGATTGTGAAAAGCGCTAATGTATAGAAATAAAATGACGTGACTTTGTTACTAAATGTCTAAACAATACTAAGTTACATAAACATCACAATATTACATCGAGATCCATGCATAAACTCACCTTCCCCTCGTCCATGTCGTGTCGTCCTCGCCGTGTCTCGAGCATCTCGTCATCGCCGCAGGTGTGATCGGTAGGGTGGGGGAGGGGATAGTCGCGGTGGGGACGTCACATCTCCGCTTGTGTGTGACGCGCGCTCATTACGACTACTAGCCTACTAATAATAATGCGCGGGAGATATATTTTTATTTTTTACCCGACTTTCCTTTTTGTGTTTCTGAGATTTCTGTTTTCTTTGCAAATCGGTGAATTAGCAGATTTGCTCTCACAAAATAAATGCAATTTCTGCTCAAAGTGAGATTTAATGAGAGATTTTTTCCAAGTAAAAAATGACATAACGTAGATATAAAAATACATTTATAGCCTATTAAATTTTACATTTAAAAACAACACATAAATGGATCCAATTTAGAACTCACTTTTTATGATATTCATAAAAAAGTAACTATTACTAGCCCTTGTAGTTATCAAACCTGATATTATTTTACCCTCTGAGACAAGATAAAATAACTAAAATAGGATTGAAACAAGTGAGGCTTGCCTTCAGTGAGACAAAACGGGATGAGGCCTTGTTCTCAGATGGTTTCTTGCATTTGAACTAAGTGACTATAGTGTCAGGGATTGTGGTGGTGAAAGGAGCGACGACTCAAATGCAGGAAAAGGAAGGGCTTTATTCAATAAAAAAAAATAAAACAAAACTACCCCGAGGGGGAAAACAGACCAGAATTTAAACTTGACTGACTTGAACTTGACTAGACACATGAAGGAAAAAGAGACAACGATCCAGCACAGGACTGCAAACACAAGGAGAATAAATAGGAGAGCAAACAAGGCAGGTAACAAGGGAGGACAGGTGGGGCAAATAAACCAATAATCAGGTAACAAGATAGGCAGGGTCAAGACAATAGACAGGTGAGCACATGGCACAAAGAAACACAAGACAAGCCATGTGCTCACACCAAACATAAACACAAGAACAAGGACAGGGAATACGGGAGTGTCAGAGCTCTGTCACAAAACCAAGAATACACTAGAACAGAAGTGACAGAACTCTGACATATAGAGCAGTTCTAGACTGAGGTGTCATAGATCCATGAACCTGCTTGTTTCAAACTATTTCAACACAACACTAGAAGCAGCTTGAGTTGTAGCTAACATTAAATTACTTTCACGAATATCTTATCAAAAAGATTCTTAGAAGGGACTGAATTTAAGGGTGTAAAACAGAAAGTGGGTCAGAGCTGTTGTTCTTGTTGATGTCCTTAGAAATTGTCTATATTACACTTTTTACAATCGCTAGTACACATTTCTCAATACTTAGGTCACTTTTTCAAAACTCTTCACACAGCGAGTCTATGTGGGCTATCATTTTTCCACATCTGTCAAATTACATGAATTCCTTTATCACTTTGAGGTGAGCGTGATTTCACCAAGTACAACATGTTCCTGGAACCAACATCGTTGTTGATCCAGGAACAGCATTCAATTCAACCAATCAGAATTGAGAAATAACTTTTCAGGAAATGTCAGTTTTAGGCTTACAATCAGGGTTAGGAGCTTCCACACCCTTGTTAATCAGCTATCATTTCCCTCTGATTTTAGGAATAAATTATGGGTAGGGTTAGGTTTAGGGGTAGGGATTGGGTTAAGTCTGTATTTTTGAATCAATAAATGTAAATAAAAATACACTCACCTAGATAGCAGTTGGGATGGTAGAGGAGAATGGAAAAAATAGACTGTCTTTGCAAACTACATCAGATAATTGTCAGTTCAGTTTACAAATACTATAACATGATTTAATAAATGGTAAAACTATAATACAACAAATGATGGTGCTGTTTTTCCACACTGAGAAACCCTTCTGGCTTGGCCACTGGTTTAGATCCTCCCAAAATTATTTGAAACTACATACAATAATGCTTAACTTAGAAATAAAACAGAGGTAAGAGTTTTACATTTGTATATGTACTGTACTTACATGCATACATTAGACCACACTGATTATGAAATATTGTTCATCTTGATTTGGCCCCTATGGTCACTCAGCATTTGGAATCACAGAAATCATTGTGCAGCTAGATTCAGAGCAGAAGCCCATCATGTCCCTAGTATCTGCTGAGAGAGCTACTGATGCTGTCTCTATGAAATGTTCTGCTAACAGGACTATTAGTGTTAAAGCTTCCCTCCTGTGATGACCAGTCCTCCACTATGGCCTTTAGCTGCTCCTTGTGTGACTGTGAACTGGAGGGCATACGCTATCACATGCTTGCATGAGCAATGACGGGGCATTAGCAACCAACCATCAGCCCTCTACTTCACTAGCAGCACTAACATCTTGATACTGGACCAGGAGATGTTTATCTGTTTATCTCTCACTCTGTACTGTTCACATCCTTTAGCATCATAAAGAGAGATGTAGTGTATATGTACAATCAGCACTCTCCATTAGGTCATGCTAAAGCAGTATCGCTCACTCTCTGTTATCTGGTGGCATCACTACTAGCCCATGGAGTATTGGAAGACACTGATAAACTCTGAGATATGGGCTGAGGGTATAATGTGCAGCTCTGTTAGCTTAGCAGTTAGCATTTACGAAATAATAAAGTTCTGAAACATTTACATTAAAATAGTGTGTTAGCAGTTCACTTTTAATGCTCTGAGAGAGCACAGGGAAAAAAACTGTATTATCATTTACTGATCATGATTTAATAATATTATAATTGAATAATAATAATAATAATAATAATAATAATAATAGAATAGTAATAATAATAATAATAATATATTACCATTAAGAAAATCAGATTAAAGTATTTTTAACCTAAATGGAGAATTAATTGATGTAGATTCCCCTCCCAAACATCAGTCCATGCATAAGAGAGACTGAAAGACCTGGTAACCTCTTTTTGATTTCTTTCCTATTGTCATCAATAATCATTATTTGAACATAGATAGATACACAATAAATTACATAAAGGGCATCACTGTTATCTGATCTATTATATTCTAATCATTTGATGCCTTATGATGTAATACAACAAAGAATTTGCTTAGTCAAAATTAATTTTCTGTTTGTGGCTCAGTGTATCCAGAATTTTCATCCAGGTGCATCAACAGTAAAATTGACTTATTTCTGTTTATTTTATAAAGTAATATAAAATTATAAGTAAATAGTATAATAATATATTGAATACATATATAATAAAATTTTCGTTTTATTATTGACCAATACTTGGCGCTAGAGAGTGTGGAAAAAGTGACGCACTTTTCCGGAACAATGTTACTCGTGGGGACTGCAATATTCAGTGTGACCACCAGGGTCGCATAGACACACAGTCACACAAATTGTTGTCTTGAAAACCGTCCTTATGAGGACTTTGAAAAAAACGCATGGGGCGTATCCAAACACTGTTTAGGAGGGGCCTGTGGGGCTTTGCCCGTGGGGACCTCATTTTAGGTCCCCACGGTGACACGAGTCCCCATGAGTCTGTGTGTATTCAGGTTGAAGTCCTCACCAGGATAGAAAAACAAGAACACACACACACGCACACACACACACACACACACACACACACACACACACACACACACACACACACACACACACACACACACACACACACACACACACATCTGTCTATACACAATTACTTCACACATTATCTAGCTTTTAAACTACTAAACTAAAACTTAAACTATTTCCAACTGAAAAGCTTCAAACTTCAAGATTTCAAAACTACGCCAAACATTCTGGCTAGGCTTTTTCAAGCCAACTTAAAGTTTGTCTACAAACTTTACTCATCTAGTTGATTGATCTACGTCTTAAGCTTATTATTATTAAGTTGGCTTGAAAAAGCCAACTTATTGATCTACGTCTTAAGCTTATTATTATTAAGTTGGCTTGAAAAAGCCAACTTACTGTAATCCTATTTAAACTTATTAATGGTGCTTGCCAAAGGCAAAGCTCCATTCTTATTCTTCCGCATACTTATTAATGGTGCTTGCCAAAGGCAAAGCTCCATTCTTAATCTTCTGCATACTTATTATTATTCTTCTTCTTCTGGACACTTTCGTCTGCGCGTAACTCGTCCCGCAGTTTTTGTCATAGACCCACGAATGAGGTGTCAAATCGACCGGCCTATTGAGGAGTGGTGTGCTATGACTTTTATAAGCGATCGGGTGTACGATGTTCGTCCGGCGGGCGAAAAATCGGGCGAAAAATCCCATAGACTTAACATTGCGATGAACTTTGACGAGTCATAGCTCCTAACGAGAATTTCGTAGAAACATGTGAGTTACCACGTTTGAAGAGGCTGACAGGCTCTCTCAGACCATACCTCAAAATGGGGTGTAAGTTGTACCCCTGGGGCGCAAGAGCTGCCCAAATTTGCCCCATAGACATACTATGGTGAAGCCGTGCCCATGAACCAGGAAGTACTGTGTTTTTCCTACTATGGGAAATTACATAGGGATTTTGTATTGAACATAACTCTGGATCACAATGACATAGAGACAAGGGGGTGGGCTCATTTCACTCAGGTGACCAATCAGTCTCCCAGGATCATTGTGAAGCTATCAAGCCACGCCCTAGCAACCATATAGAGCACCATAGCAACAAGTTCCATAGACTTCCATTGAAAAAGATCAAAGGAATATCTTTGGATAGAAGTGTCATAGAAACATGAGGGTGAGCTCATTTGACTCGGGGCAGCAAACGGCCAATCACGAATCACCTTCAAGACCTCCTAGCCACGCCCTAGCAACCATTAAGAGCACCCTAGCAACACAAAGGAAAGAGGGATATCTTCAAATCTGAATATCATGCAAGCATGGGGGTTGGTTTAAATCATTCATACTGGCAAGCAGCCTTTGGTGTATCATCATTGGCAGCTGCCAAGCCACTTCCTAGCAACCAAACAGAGTACCCTAGCAACCGTTTTTCAAGATGTATATCTCTGCATCAGAACATCGTAAAGACATGGGGGTTGGTTTATATTGTCAAGCAGCCTTTGGAGTATCATCATTGGTAGCTGCCAAGCCACTCCTTAGCAACCAAACAGAGTACCCTAGCAACCGTTTAGCAAGATCTATATCTCTGCATCAGAGCATCATAGAGACATGGCGGTTGGTTTATATTGTCAAGCAGCCTTTGGAGTATCATCATTGGTAGCTGCCAGGCCACTCCCTAGCAACCAACCAGATTACCCTAGCAACCGTTTTTCAAGATCCATATCTCTGCATCAGAACATCATAAAGACATGGGGGTTGGTTTATGTTGTCAATCAGCCTTTGGAGTATCATCATTGGCAACTGCCAAGCCACTCCCTAGCAACCAAACAGAGTACCCTAGCAACCATTTAGCGATGCCTATATCTTTGCATCAGAACATCGTAGAGACATGGGGGTTGGCTTTTTTGACTCATGCTAGCAAACTGTACTTGCAACATGCTACACATGCTAGCAGTTAATAGCTACATGCTAATAGTGATTAGCTAAGTGCTAAAGTGGGATGAGAACATGCTAAGAACTCTATAGAAACTCCATAGTAACTATCTGTGCCAACTACCAACCACCTAGTAACACCATAGCATCCACCCAGCAACCACCCATGTTACCATAGCAACCGCCCAGAACACCCTAGCAACCGCCTAGCAACACCATAGTGACCACTCCAGGTACCTTAACAACTGCCTAGCAACACCTTAGCAACCACCCAGGTTACCATAGCAACCGCCTAGCAACCACCCAGAACACCCTAGCAACCGCCTAGCAACACCTTAGCAACCACCCCAAGTACCTTAGCAACTGCCTAGCAACCACCCTGGTTACCATAGCAACCGCCTAGCAACCACCTAGCAACCACCCAGAACACCTTAGCAACCGCCTAGCAACCACCCAGAACACCCTAGCAACCGCCTAGCAACACCTTAGCAACCACCCCAAGTACCTTAGCAACTGCCTAGCAACACCCTAGCAACCACCCTGGTTACCATAGCAACCGCATAGCAACCACCCAGAACACCATAGCAACCGCCTAGCAACGCCTTAGCAACCACCCCAAGTACCTTAGCAACTGCCTAGCAACACCCTAGCAACCACCCTGGTTACCATAGCAACCGCCTAGCAACCACCCAGAACATCCTAGCAACCGCCTAGCAACACCTTAGCAACCACCCCAAGTACCTTAGCAACCGCCTAGCAACCACCCAGGTTACCATAGCAACCGCCTAGCAACCACCCAGGACACCCTAGCAACCACCCAGGTTACCATAGCAACCGCCTAGCAACCGCCCAGAACACCCTAGCAACCGCCTATCAACACCTTAGCAACCACCCAGGTTACCATAGCAATCGCCTAGCAACCACCCAGAACACCCTAGCAACCGTTTAGCAACACCTTAGCAACCACCCCAAGTACCTTAGCAACTGCCTAGCAACACCCTAGCAACCACCCAGGTTACCATAGCAACCGCCTAGCAACCACCCAGAACACCCTAGCAACCGCCTAGCAACCGAGTGGCGATTTTGCCACTGCAAGCACCATTCACATTTTCTTCAGGAAATGTACATTCTAGTTCTACTTCTTCTTCTTCTGGACAGAATTTCTGCGCGCTACTCCTCCCGCAGTTTTTGTCATAGACCCATGAATGAGGTGTCAAATCGACCGGCTCATTGAGGAGAGGTGTGCTATGACTTTTATAAGCGATCGGACCAACGATGTTCGCACAGCGGACGAAAAAGCGGCCAAAAAAGTCCCATTGACTTACATTGAAAAAATTTCAAATTCACGAACATTCCGTCTCTCTCAACTGTCACTTTCTCACACACACTCACACACGCAGGCCCTTAGAAGCCTTTCTCTCTCAGACACAGACACTCATTTTCTTCCACTTTTATTTCTGCGCGCTACTCCTCCCGCAGCGTTTGTCCTAGACCCATGAATGAGGTGTCAAATCGACCGGCTCATTGAGGAGAGGTGTGCTATGACTTTTATAAGCGATCGGACCAACGATGTTCGCACAGGGGGCGAAAAAGCGGCCAAAAAAGTCCCATTGACTTTCAATGGCGGAATGTTCAGAAATTTGAATTTCAACTGTCACTTTCTCACACACACTCACACACGCAGGCCCTTAGAACCCTTTCTCTCACTCACTCACTATTGATCACAGTGACATAGAGACAAGGGGGCGGGCTCATTTCACTCAGGCAACCAATCAGGCTCTCAGGATCAATGTGAAGCTATCAAGCCACGCCCTAGCAACCATATAGAGCACCATAGCAACAAGCTCCATAGACTTCCATTGAAAAATATCAAATATCTTTGGATAGAAGTGTCGTAGAAAAATGAAGGTGGGCTCATTTGACTCAGGGCAGCAAACAGCCAATCACGAATCACCTTAAAGACATCATAGCCACGCCCTAGCAACCATTTAGAGCACCCTAGCAACCCAAAGCATAGAGGGATATCTTCAAATCTGAATATCATAGAAGCATGGGGGTTGGTTTATATCATTCCTACTGGCAAGCATCCTTTGGTGTATCATCACTGGCAGCTGCCAAGCCACTCCCTAGCAACCAAACAGAGTACCTTAGCAACCGTTTTGCAAGATATATATCTCTGCATCAGAACATCGTAAAGACATGGGTGTTGGTTTATATTGTCAAGCAGCCTTTGGAGTATCATCATTGGTAGCTGCCAAGCCACTCCCTAGCAACCAAACAGAGTACCCTAGCAACCGTTTAACAAGATCTATATCTCTGCATCAGAGCATCATAGATACATGGCGGTTGGCTCTTTTGACTCATGCTAGCAAACTGGACTTCCAACATGCTACACATGCTAGCAGTGAATAGCTACATGCTAATAGTGATTAGCTAAGTGCTAAAGTGGGCTGAGAACACGCCAGGAACTCTATAGAAACTCCATAGTAACTATCTGTGACAACTAACAACCACCTAGTAACACCATAGCAACCACCCTGGTTACCATAGCAACCGCCTAGCAACGGGCCAGAACACCCTAGCAACCACCTAGCAACACCGTAGTGACCACTCCAGGAACCTTCGCAACTGCCTACCAACACCCTAGCAACCACCCAGGTTACCATAGCAACCGCCTAGCAACCACCCAGAACACCTTGGCAACCGCCTAGCAACACCTTAGCAACCACTCCAAGTACCTTAGCAACTGCCTAGCAACACCCTAGCAACCACTCAGGTTACCATAGCAACCGCCTAGCAACCACCCAGAACACCTTAGCAACCGCCTAGCAACACCTTAGCAACCACTCAAAGTACCTTAGCAACTGCCTAGCATCACCTTAGCAACCACCCAGGTTACCATAGCAACCGCCTAGCAACCACCCAGAACACCCTAGCAACCGCCTAGCAACACCATAGTGACCACCCCAGGTACCTTAGCAACTGCCTAGCAACACCTTAGCAACCACCCAGGTTACCATAGCAACCGCCTAGCAACCATCCAGAACACCCTAGCAACCGCCTAGCAACACCATAGTGACCACCCCAGGTACCTTAGCAACTGCCTAGCAACACCTTAGCAACCACCCAGGTTACCATAGCAACCGCCTAGCAACCACCCAGAACACCCTAGCAACCGCCCAGCAACACCTTAGCAACCACTCCAAGTACCTTAGCAACACCCTAGCAACCACCATGGTTACCATAGCAACCACCTAGAACACCCTAGCAACCACCTAGCAACACCTTAGCAACCACCCCAAGTACCTTAGCAACTGCCTAGCAACACCCTAGCAACCACCCCGGTTACCATAGCAACCGCTTAGAACACCTTAGCAACTGCCTAGCAACATCCTAGCAACCACCCAGAACACCCTAGCAACTGCCTAGCAATACCCTAGCAACCGCTCAGAACACCTTAGAAACTGCCTAGGAACACCCTAGCAACCGGTGCCAAATTTTGCCACTGCAAGCACCATTCACATTTTCTTCAGGAAATGTACATTCTAGTTATTATTATTATTATTATTATTATTATTATTATTATTATTCTTACTTGAATTTCCAAGACTAACTCCTCCTAGAGCTTTAACTCCACAAACTCCAAACTCGGACTAGACCTTCAAACTGTTCTGACTTAGTGTGCTATATCTTTTCAGACTGATCCGACTTACGGTTTTCCTAAAAATGCTGATTAAACCTGGAAAAAACTCCCATTGACTTCCATTGAACTGCCTTGGCTGATCTGAACATTCCGTCCAACTGTCAAAATTCAAATTCAAACGCACAGACTCAATTTAACTGCCATTCCTATTTCTAAGCCATTTAAACTCATTTAAACTCATTTAAACTCATTCAAACTCATTCAAACTCATTCTATCTATCTATCTATCTATCTATCTATCTATCTATCTATCTATCTATCTATCTATCTATCTATCTATCTATCTATCTATCTATCTATCTATCTATCTATCTATCTATCTATCTATCTATCTATCTATCTATCTATCTATCTATCTATCTATCTATCTATCTAAATCTATCTATCTATCTATCTATCTATCTATCTATCTATCTATCTATCTATCTATCTATCTATCTATCTATCTATCTATCATCTATCTATCTGTCTATCTATCTATCTATCTATCTATCAAACTAAATCTATCTATCTATCTATCAAACTAAATCTATCTATCTATCTAGCTATCTATATATCTATCTATCAAACTTAATCTATCTATCTATCTAACTCATTCAAACTCATCTATCTATCTATCTATCTATCTATCTATGAATCTATATATCAAACTAATCTATCTATCTATCTATCTATCACTGGTAGCTGCAAAGCAACTCCCTAGCAACCAAACAGAGTACCCTAGCAACCGTTTTGCAAAATCTA